>NW_019641619.1:0-169735 GCF_000599845.2 Trichogramma pretiosum | reverse complement strand
ATTCGGAAACTAGAATAATTTTTTACAAAATGTAAATTTTCGTTTTTCCATTAATTATGCAAAAGTATTAATAAAATGCACGCAAACATTGCGCATTTCAGCAAAAATTCGCATCGTCTCGCTGCCGGGAGTGGTGGTGGGGAGTCGAGGAGAGTTAGCGCGAGCGAGAAGGCGCCATAGCAGCCGGCAACACACCCGTCGCGCGGCACTTCTCCTCCGCTGCCTCGACTCCCCACCACCGCTCCCGGCAGCGCGACGACGCGAATTTTTGCCGAAACGCGCAATGTTTGCGTGCATTTTTTTAATACTTTTACATAACTAATGGGAGAACTGAGATATACATTTTGTCGGAAATTTATTCTAGTTTCCAAATCCGTAATAAAAAGTTCCAAAAGTTAATTTTTTATACCTCAAATCGGCCTATCAACAAAAAACCAAAATCGCCGCTTTCCATCTTGTAAAATTAATATCTCCAAAACTTTTTGTCCGATCTGGTTGAAATTTTGCACAGTTATTCTACATAATAAGAGCTACTTTTGTGCAAAATTTCGTCCCTTAATTCCAAAAACTAACGGAGATATGAATTTTTGAAGATTTTGCAAAAAACCACGTTTTTCCACACATTTCCTCAATTTTCTCGGAAACTATTTATCCGATCGGGTCGTAACAAAATGGGTTTTAAAGGGGATTAAATTCTCTAAATTTCATCTCATGGGGCCAATAGCGTAGCTTTTTTCGTTTTCGAGTTATTTTCAAAAAACCAAAAACAGGGCAAATTTTTCTCGGTTTTTTGTTAATAACTAAAAAAGTTCACCTCCATATGGAGACAGATTTTGTCTACATACTCCCTGAGACTCCCCCTACAACATGGTATAGGTCGTTTGCTACTATTATTTTTTGTCCAAATCGGCCTTTTTTCAGCTAAGTGCACTGGACTATTAGATTAAGTCGTTGTTTTCGATTAAGTTATTAGTATTAAGATCAAACATTCTGTATAATTTTTAATTTGTAAATTTTTTCATTCGATTTATATTATTATTAGTTATTAGCTTTAATAGCCGCTACATGGCTAAACCAATTAGTTATTATATAAGGCTAGTGATAATATGGGCGCCTGAACTACTTCAAAAACATGTGCAAATTTAAAAGTCGTGATGCGCACGCATTTGCATCTGCTTACACAATAAAGACATATTATAAAACGTAAAAGAAGAAATTAGCACCAAATCTATGCATAATTAACGCCAAACTCCACCACTAGATGGCGAGTACCCTTGATTTGCAAATCCGCAAGTGGCAAGGTCCAAAGAATTGATTAACTCAAAGCACTGCTCTGGTGTTCAAGATAATAGCCCATTTTTATAAGCAAATTGTAAAACTAAAAAACTAAAACTAATGTAGAAGAAATATTAGACTTAGTAATCAAGCTTCGAGCATCTTCTACGGGGTCGATTTATTACAGATTTAACGAGGATCGAACGCTCGAGTCCCCTCCGGACTTCTCCGATCAAGTATCGTACAGTCTCGACGAAAAAAAAGAAAAAAGCTCGCCCCGCCGAGGGTCTAATCATAAACCTATTGCCGCGTATATATGAAAAATCCATCGGTCGGAATTACGGTAGCCGCTGACGCGATGCGCAGCTCATAACATGCTAAGCGTGATGCAGTGCACGTACCATATATACGCACACATATATAATGTATCTAAGGAGAGCCAAGAGAGCTGCTGCGTAAGCGCAGGAGGCCGTCTCGTCTCTCGTAACTTACGGCGCCATTAGGCTCCCGCGGGGTCTCTCTCTCTCTCTTAGTAGCAACAGCAGTAATACAGCAGCATAGCTTCATCTGCATCTCTTACTTATTTTTTTTCTTCCCTCCTCTTCTGCAGCCTCTTCTTCTTATTTTCATTCAAAAGACGGTGCATTCCTCTCTTTCTCGCTCTCTCTACCTCGATCCGCATTATATAGCCTCTCTCTCTCTCGCGCGCAGGGACTTAATAATACAGAGATCCCAAAGCTCTTACTGCAAGCCAAAGGGATATAATACAGTCTCTTTCTCGACTCATGGCTCTTTCTCTGCAGTAGTTGTGCCAGGCTCAAGGTCAAGGTTATAAAACGAAGGAACCATCCACGAGTCTATATATAGCCTCGGCAGCAGCGGTGCACGTGCTCAGTCAGGCGACGACGACAAAAAAAGCTTATATAAGCGTGGGTGTGAAGTGCAGCGCGCGAGCGCGACCCCGTGAAGGCGAGGTGCGCACTGCGATCACTTTGCAAAGAGAAAGAATCTCGAGCTCTCTCTCTCTCTCGAAAAGGGGGACAAATTTAAAACTGGTGTATTATAAATGTGTGTCTGTATAATAATAATTGCTCGTACAGGTCAACTCGCTCGAGGTTTTATCTGTATAATAACGATGCAAATGTGGCAAAACTGTTTCTCGGTATATATATATTCGCCTACTTTGCATGCGAGAGCCGAGCTGAACTGGACGATGCGTGCGTGCCCGATGAATTTGACCGAGATCACATCGCGACGAGCAACAGGTCGACCTAAAAATGTCAGTGGACGAGTATAAAAAGGAAACAGAAAGAAAAAAAATAATAATGAAGCTCGCTCACGTGCGTATTAAGAGAGAGAAAGAGAGAGACGCACACAGCGCACGCATTAAAATCCTACCCATCGACTGTGTATATCTGTGTACATTAAACACATCTCTCGAAGGTATATAATTTTCGAGCTGTGCTCGCTCGCGAGAGAGCTCGGAGGCCGATGGTACACATACATACATGTGTGTGTGTAATAAAAGGGTCGACGAACCTCCACCCAGAGAGTTGTACAATCGCGACTGTGGAGCGGCGCGTGGGCAGTACGGAATGAGCGAGAGAGAGAGAGAGAGAGACACGATTCGCATATGTGCCTGCGTGTGCGCGAATCAAGCCGGAAACGTATGAAAATCGTCATATTCAAGCTCGGTTAGGGTAATGTGATACGTACTTTGTCGTATATGCGAGCTTTTTTTCGTAAAAAAGCTGTCGTTCGATTTGTGGGTCTGATTTTTTTTTTGGTTCGCAGTGGCTTGATATTTCTTAAGATCGCCGAGGTGTTGACACGTGCCAACGTTATATTAATGTGTGGTACTCTTGACTTTCTGGGTTTTTAACATACCTATATGGAGGAAAATCTGTCGATTTTTATTTTACATTTTTGCAAATCTTTACGTAATTGAACTATGTACGTTGTTTAAATAACCGATCGGTTTATAATAATGAAAAGGTCATTGTTACTCGCGAACGAGAGTAAAAATGAGAAAAAAATGTAGAATTACTTAAATGGATTTTCGATACGGAACTTCATTTCACTAGCTCTATAATAGGACATTTCGAGAGCCGTAGAATTATTATTTAATATTTTCAATTTCATTGTTTAAAATATCATTAGTAGAAATTACATTATTATTCTGACTTGATGTCGCTTGGTTTACATGGGTTAACATTTCCATATCATGATGAGTAAATATTATGAAATTTTGTGTTCGTTGGTTTGATGTGTGATATTATGAAAGTACGATTAGTCACGAACGAAATTCTGAGTGAGCGACATGGAATCGAGTGATACATTCAACTGTACCATCAGGTAAATTTTGATTTAATAAAATAAAAGCATGACAATACTATATCTCATGATACTAAATTTCATTGGATTATTTCAGAATCAAAGAAGAACCTTGTGATGAGTCCTCTCATGAAAACGATCATCAAGTAATCGACCAGACATCGTCAGTTGTAAAGATTCAAAACTTCAAGTTTCTACGAGAACATCATGGACATGAACTCGACGACGTTCGAATCGAGTTCGAATGTAAAGACGAGAAGCTCAAGGTGGATTTACTAGCAGTTACAAAAGTCGAGGATTACTCTCAAAATTACTGGCAAGATATGAACTATATCAATGATCGTGAAACTTTAAACAAAATTAAAGTAGAAACTGTAGAGGTAGTAAAGAAAGAAATTTTGGAGGACGAAGCAATAAATTTTGACTGCGAACTCAGCGAACGAAATCCAAAAAGAAATGCTGTAAAACAATCTCTGTTTACTGGTAACTCCCACAAGTGTGACACGTGTAGAAAATCATTTGTAAATGAGAAAAGTCTCAAACGCCACATTGTCTCGGTGCATCACAAAATTACTTATGCATGTGAATTATGTGAAAAGACATACACACGAAAGGATAATCTCAAAACCCACATCGAGGCGGTGCACAAGCGTGTCACCCATGCATGTAATTTATGTGACAAGATATTTTCACAACATGGTAATCTCAAACGCCACATTGATTCGGTACATAATAAAATGACTCATACATGTCACACGTGTGAAAAGTCATTCACACAAAAATATTATCTTCAAGTGCACATTAACGCAGTGCATAATGGTATCAAACCCACATGTGATATATGCGAAAAAAAATTTATATTCAAGTCTGATCTCAGAGTCCATATCGAGTCGATTCATGGAGGCATCACTTTCGCTTGCACCATGTGCGAGAAAAAATTCACACACAAGAATTATCTCCAAATCCATGTCGACTCGGTGCACCGTGGCATTACCCATCAATGCAATGAATGTGAAAAGAAATTCCGCAGAAAAGATGATTTCAAAAATCACATCAATGCAGTACATAATGGTGTCACTCGTAAATGTGATTTTTGTGAAAAAATATATCGGCATCAATCTGCTCTCCGGAGACATGTGAAAGCGTCGCATAATGGTATCACACATAAATGCGAGACGTGCGAAAAGACTTTCGGACAAAAAAAGAGCCTCAGAGCTCACATCGACATGGGGCATCGCTCGCGCATTACGTCCGAATAAATGTATAAAATTCTAGGATCAATTTTATTAAAAATCTTTATTTGTCATTCGATTTATTTGTAAACAATGTAGTTTAAATATTTTCATTCATTATGTCATGATTGACTTATACTATGTCACGTTATCTCGCTGTATTATACAAAAAAATGAAACTAGCATCCAAGCTAAAAATAAATAATGTATTGAAAAATAACCGTACCGTGTATATCAAATAATAGCATCGATGGCGAGTTCAATAACGTTTCTCCGAAAGTGTCGAATCAAAGGCAATTATACCGATCGGCAATCATTGTCACAGATAAAAGCGACGATGCGCGGCCTATATCTGTCGAGGCGATCGATCGATCAATTAGGTATTATCGAGATATCGTTATATACTCGATTATCGTACATCCACGAAAAGCGTTCCTTAATATAATTGAAAATCACGTTTAATTTACAGCTAATCGTTATCGTTAATAATATTTACGATATATTTTGTTCTGGGTCCGATGTCGCACGCAGCTGCAGTCGCTCGTTCGAATCGACTTTTAACACCTACGCCTCAGCACCTTATTAACGCCAACGCATCGTCACGAGCTTTAATGTAGGGACGTCGTTGCAAATTGCGTTACGCTCCCATAAGCAGTGATATAACACACGCATGGCACCCATGCAGTATCTCGTGTAGCGTAGGTACATTGCGTCTCGGTATAAACATACGAGAGCTGTTTCGACTTCAGGCACGAGTTTGTGGCTACTGTTCAAACTTTACCAATTTTTCACCGGCTACGTACTGCACACACTCGCCAATGTAATTCCGCTTTGCAGTAGAGATGAAAGTGTAGCTTGTACACGATGACATTCATACGAGCTCGAGGCGGTGCGGTGCAGGCTTTTTCTTTATACTTGTATGGAGTTCCGGCGTGCCTATCGCTGATTTAAGAAAAAGATTTTGTGCTCTTATAAGTTGCACGCGCGAGCACGGGAATAATTTTTCCTACAGCGACTGGTTTGACTTGTACACTTTGTATGTGTGTGCACGCCGAGCCGAGAAAATAAACAGAGCATCATAATCAAAACACAAGTATTATCATTTACCCATGTCACCTCCTATCTCCTCGCCCCCTGCCTCACCGGAGATTCCGCTTGCGGACAGCTTGAAGAGGATTGAAAAGTACCTGGGTACGTGGCTCCGACCGCTGCATACATTTGGCAGCTCACTTCGATAATGCCAACGTTATAATAATGTGTGCGGTACATTCCTGAAGTTATACAATACGCATCGGAGCACATTTGAAATATGGTATTGTAGATATAATGAATTTACCGTATCCATTATATACTAATCGGAGATACGTTTTATCACTTGCGAGTTTGCAATGTTCCATCTGTCGACGGAATCAAGAAGCTCGTGAAGCTCAATGTGCGTTCGTGCAAGAACAGCTGTTAGACGTGAAACTTTAAGAAAACGACACCGAAGATAAAAGTCCAATTGAACTGCAATAAACTCAATTGAAAAATATATATCTAAAGTTTCAATTTTCTTGTACCTTGTATATAATAGAAAAAAAGTTAAACCGTAATCCGCATCTCTAAATCTGCCCACTGACACTATACTGCATTCTGCGTACAGTGGCGAGCTTCATATACGATCTCTTCACGTGCACTGTGCGCGCAGCCGATCAATTTGTAACGAGATTCCAATTTTATTAGCCAATTCACTCGATTCCGAGAAGAGAGTCTGTCGTGTACGTGCATATCGTCCATGTATAATAATTTATATAGCCAACGAAGGTCCCTCGTCACGCGATCATCGGCCTGCACCGCAGTGCACAACAACCGCTCAATTGTCCGCGTCTGTGTGTATGTTTTATTTATATATAGATAGATAGTATAACCGTCTGTATACCTCTGCGCTGCGCCGCGACAATTGGATGTGTGCGCGCATTGCTAAATGTCCGGTTCACGTGATAAATTCTATATAATATCGTATCGGTATTATATTATATACCATGTGCAACGGAGAAATGTGTCTCTTTATTTTTTTTCATTTTTATTTTTTGCAAAGGATATCGGTACGCGCGCTCGGTTGCGTAACCGATACTCGCGCGTACCATTTCTCTTTCTCTCTGCTCTCTCGGGATCATCAATCTCTTTTGCTGCCTGCTATCAGTACTAGTAAGCTTATATTTATGAAGTGGCTACTCGCGGGGGCAAAAAATCGCCAACTAGGAAGTTAACGTCGCGCCTCGTTCCGTTAAAACTCGGAGCGCCTGTATTTGTAACCGTGGCACGCGTACTCGCGAGCTTCGTATGCGCTTATATATGGCCGATTCTCTGTGAAATCGAATGGCCAAAAAAATTTTTTTTCTGCAAATATGAAAAACTTGCTGTTCCCGATGTCAGAAATGTCCCCAAATTTTATTAGAATTTTTGGGACCATCTATCACTCTTTTTCAGGGGCCCGAAGTTGGCCATTTTAGGGTTTTTTTGAAATTCATGAAAAATCACAAATATTCAAATAATTCCTGGATCAGGGTAGAATGATTCAAAAGTAAAAGTGCCCAGCAACTTTCTTGTTGGAAATTGTCCAAATTTTCAGAAAAAAAATATGCCAAAGTGATTGGAGCCACCTAAATATCTACTAGTGGGAAAACATAAAAAAAAAACACAAAACAAGAAATCTACTCGAGTTCGAACCGGACTTTCATTTCCTAAACTATGTAAAAAGCTTCCCAAAGATGTCAACTAATGCCTGATAAAGTTTTGTAATGGGTCTTAAAGTTTAACTCAATGTAGACAATAATGTATGGCGAAAAACGTGCAAAAAAGGACTGAAAATGGCTGTTTTTGGTGATTTTAGGCATTTTAGGCCCATTTTTGACCTTTTTTGCACGTTTTTCACCACACATTGTTGTCTACATTGAGTTAAACTTTAAGACCCATTACAAAACTTTATCAGGCAGTAGTTGACATCTTTGGGAAGCTTTTTACATAGTTTAGGAAATGAAAGTCCGGTTCGAACTCGAGTAGATTTCTTGTTTTATGTTTTTTTTGCAGTTTTTTTGCTTTACATTTACCTAGATTGTTCCAATCACTTTGGCATATTTTTTTTCTGAAAATTTGGACAATTTCCAACAAAAAAGTTGCTGGGCACTTTTACTTTTGAATCATTCTACTTTAATCCAGGAATTATTTTAATATTTGTGATTTTTCATGAATTTCAAAAAAACCCTAAAATGGCCAACTTCGGGCCCCTGAAAAAGAGTGATAGATGGTCCCAAAAATTCTAATAAAATTTGGGGACATTTCTGACATCGGGAACAGCAAGTTTTTCATATTTGCAGAAAAAAAATTTTTTTGGCCATTCGATTTCACAGAGAATCGGCCATATATTATGTATATGAAATATACATGAGCAAGAGACTACGACGACGACCACGAGTGACTTCGGACAAGTTTCCAAGCGCTCGAGGGAGATATCGCAGGTAGGTATAAAAAATCGCGCCCGAAGATCGATCGCTGCAGGTGTGCCCAATGCTGTATTATAGAAAGCTTAAAACGGGATATCGTGTATATGTAAGAAAAAAAGCTCGGCCGCAATTAAAGCTCTCTCTCCAACGATAATTCCTAATGGACCTTACATACATCGCGCGAATATTGCCACGAGGAAAGTTAATGCGCGACTTACACTGCACGTCAACGTTTTACCGTGCGCGGCTATTGAATATTCCTCGTGGCATTTGCTCTTTTTCTGTCTGTTCCTCTCTTGACACATGTACAGCATAAGTATGCCTTGTGCAATTTTTGCATTTTGTCCCCACGAGGCGCGCGTTAAGAAAGAATCGCAGCTCAGCACGTCGTGAATTTAAACATAGCGCGCGTGCATAAGAGCCAAAAGAGAGACGAACAAATAAAAACCGATGACCACTGTGTGTGCGTGTGCGTGTGTGGTGCGGATCCACTCGAACTTTACTCGGTGTACACATAAGCGTGCACAAAAAAAAAAAACAACTCATTGGCGACCAAGACTGCTTTCCTTTACCGCATGTATGCGATATTACACACGCAGCACGTCGCGAGCTAAAGAGACAGAGAAAAAATTAAGAGCGCGTCGAGCCAAGAGCTGCGAGCTGCACGATAAAGTCGCGCGCGCGCGAAGTTTATAATAATATATACACGAGGCTCGAAGCTCGACTGCGTGGCCGAGAGAGAGAGAGAGAGAGACTTAAAGGCAAACTTATTTATTTGCCTTTGTTTTATGGCCTTTTTTTGTCGCACGTGGTAGTGTCGCATGTGCGGTTTTCGAACCTCATACCATAAAATAACGCGTGCGACGACGACGACGACGACGACGACGTTTGTCCTCTGACAATATAATGTTAATATGCTGTCTCGTCGACTGGATGTCAGAGACCTTCCATTTTTCGACCGTATCGTCGCTCTCTGCTGGAGTGCCAAAGGTAAACGCTCGTGTGTGTACGTGAAAATTGTGCGAGTCGTGCGAATACAAACGTACGTGTAACGATATCGGGCCGATAATCTATAAATGCGCGCCGATAATTGCAGAGTGACGAGTGTACGCCAGCCAAGGGACAAAAACTCTTTATCGAGTGTCAACAGTGCTATCGAATTTTCCGATGTACACACTTTCAAAGTGTGCAAAATAAAAAAAAATCCATTGGCTAAGTGAAATATATCGTTTTTTTTTGTCTCGAGCAAATATATAGGACATTGCTCAAGAGCCAAGCGACTGACATCCTACTTGCTTTTTTATTTTATCTCTCGCGGCGTTAGAGTAGTTTATGTAATTTTCCTTAACTACTAACTGCTGCTTTTTTTTCTCTTTGAAAATTAGCATTTTAAAATATAGCCGCGCTGCTACGTGCCTATTTATATAAATCATAAATATAAATCGAGCCGAGCAATGAGAGTACTAATTTAATGAAAAATGTTTTTTCTTCTTTAATTCGAGCTGTGGAGAAAACGTTCAACGTTTGACAGATTAATGAATACAATTACAACTGCGCCTAGGCAATTCGCATTTCTGCTCGTGAGACAGAGAGAGAAAGGTGTATATAAGAAGAAATTATCGTTTTTCGTAATTCAGTGTTGTCAGCTGCTGCTGCTGCTGCTACTGCCGCTGCACACAATATCACAGCCATAATGTTGGTCAATTTATCCACTGACAAAACAATTTGCGATCGTATTATGCATGCGTATCATATATTTTCACCCATATCTAACGATTACGAGAAACAGGTTTTTAGAAGATCTCTCTCTCTGTACCCTCGCCCACGCGCGATTAATTTTACTTTTTTTTGTTCTCTCTCTCTCTCTCTCGTATCGTCAAGAAAAATTTTCAATTCTACCTATATATGCATATTGCGAGAAATTAAAATAATGTACGTCCGTGAAACAACAACAGCTATACCAATGGGCGATCGGTTAATGACGCCGAAGCAGAAACGATTTTAGCCTTTGAGGGCAGGTCATATCTCGATGCCTCGCGCTTGAACCACAAGTATACTACGATAAATATAAAAGGAATCGTCTCTCAGTGCACGTGCATGTGTACGTGTGTCCTCGGGCCTCAATTTGCTTTGCTTTCCGCCTTGTGCCGCTTACATACAGGGCTCTCGTCGATCACGGGGCGCGCTTACTTACACTCGCGACTTTCGCGCCGCGTGGGAATCGCTGTTTTTTGCCACACGCGTACATACAATATGTATAAATCGAGAGAAGTCTAAAAATGAAAGACGGATGCGATCCGTCAAATGCGCTGCGCGAAATAAAAGGGGGCATCATCCGCTCTCCCCGTAGACGTTTAATTGTATTTTTCGTGACGTACGTAATAATAGCAAAATCTTTTTTTCCTTTTTTTTTGACGTGGACGACGTAATTGCGAATATTTTACGATTATTGCATTGTCGCTCTTTTCCCTGGAACGATAAAACTCTGTCGTCAACGTCGCTCCGCGGCGATTTTTGGAAAAAATTAAGGACGAGATCGTGTAATCCCTATAACGCTATAGGGCACGAAGAGGCGACACAAAGACTTTTGTCGTCGTCTTCGTCGTAGTTGTCGTTCAGATCGCCAAGAAAAACATCTGCCGCGTACTTTTATTATATACAATCGCATGTTTCTAATACGCATCGTGGCAATTGAGGGCGTCGATTCAGCGTAATAACCTAGACACATGCCGCACACAGGGTACACGCATGTGTACGCAAGCGTTGACGCGTCGTTTCAAAAATTCAAACCTCCTCCGCGAAGAAACTAATCCTTCATCGCGCGTGTAAATACCGGTGTATTTTTCTTTTCTTTTTTAGTACGGAATCACTCGAGGCTCCTCTTTTTCTTTTACTTCGTAAAATTCACCTCTCGGTGCATTCCAGTAGCTGCGCATCGAGCTCGCAGGCGCGTGCGTGCGACCTTTTCCCCAGCAAGCTCCGACTGCAGCACATGTGTTGTGCCGCGTCAACGCACTTGCTGCTTCTCGATTACGTACGCGTATAAACAATGAAATCGTTAATTGCGCGGCATTTGGTACGAGTTAGCGAGGCTCGATTTAACGTTGCGTGTGTTTGAGAGTATGCGTGTGCATGTGTGGGTGAAGGCCCCCGATCTCGTTTTACGAGACGCACTGGACAGACACGTTGTACAGTATATACTGTGCGAATAATTGGCGTTAAGTAAGTGCGGACTATAGGAGATCAAAGCCACATGCTACGAGGCACGAGACTAAATCGTCGATTTTATAATATACCACTATCTGCAAATGTGGGACGAACGATCCTGACGTTCAATAAACACTACAAACAAGACGAATCGTCGCGTCTATTATTGGGGCATTGTCGAGCGCGACCCGATGATAAACGAAGTTTACATACGCGATGTTTAATTACGAGCTGTATAGCTGACACAAAAACCGACTTGCGGTCACGGTGCGGCGCTGCAGTAACTCAGTAATTCTTGTTAACCACGTGTGTGCCAAGGAAAAAGTTCCCAATCGCGTTTTCTCCGCGCTGACAGCTATATATATATTATGAGGCCTCGATTCGTAATGTCAACAACGTAAATATTGCGGCCGAAAACGACCGCCAGGTGGAACCTGCGCGAAACTCGCGAGTGAAGCGATTGGCCAAAAAGCTTATATATACACATCAACGATGTATTCAAACAATGATAAATGTTCACGGTAGACAATAGTCTCGCAATGAGTATTCGATCGAAACAAAAAAATTCGTAAGAATCATAACGCTTACTTTTCCGGGCTGCGGCCTTGACGCTGCTCCTGCTGCTGCTGTTGACTCCTGATCTGGCCGTTGTGATAATTGTGCCTGATTCCGCTCGACGTGCTCGGCAGCGGCTGCTGCTGCTGCTGCTGCTGCTGCTGTTCGCTCCGATAGACGTCCGCCCGGGTCGTCACCAACGTCGAATTGTTGCCGCCGTTATCGGTTTTATTATTATCAACTACCGAGCGCATGTCGACGATCGTGACCCTCGGCTCCTCCTCCGCCACCGCAGCCGCATCGTCGGCAGTAGCTTCGTTCGTCCTGGCTGCTGCTGTCGCTGTTGGTGTTGCGGCATTTTTCGATGACGACACCGATGATTTGTGATTATCGAAGCGCAACACGAACGAAGCTGCCCCCGACGCCGACTTCCTCTTGCTCGCCTCGTCTCGCATTATTATACTTTGGAGGCTCGCATCAATGAGTTACACAAAACACAGGCACGATCTTATGCAAATAATTGCACATTGGCGATAGAAAAAAAATGCATAAAACCGATTAGAACGTCATCGCGTTTCCCGCGGCTTTGATCTTAAATTATGACTTCTTTTTTTTCGCTGTTTTCTTACTGACACTCGAACGCAACACTTTACTACCGATGCACATATAAATACACGATCGAGCTACATCGAAAACATATACGACAACAATAATCGCGCGTTCATACACCAGAAACAAAGATCGAGACAAAAGTCGTCGAGAAGCGTCGCGCGATGTATAACACACGATGCGCGTCAGTCGCTCGGGAAAGTCAACGCTCAACTCGTAGTGCAGCGCGACTGTGCGCCGGAGAGCCGCTGCCTGCGAGCCGCCGCCGCCGCCGCCGCGTGCCTCATTCGATACTCTGCTCTCGTGCGGCCGCAGAACGGAGCACACCGACAGAGCGCAGTTATTGCGCTATATCTGTATGGACGCACATGTAGGAGACTTTTCAGCGCGTGGTGGTCTTTTGCGACGGGGACTGTATATATACGTGCCGGCGAGCATGTACGGTTTATGTTGTATTATACACGCACACCTACGTGTTGCTCGGCTCCTCGTCTTCGCGTATACTTATGTATAGGGTACTTATACCATTGATTGACCGCTTTCGACCAGTAAATAACCACTTTTGGATGTGCAATAATTATCGTTTTTCCTTATTAAATTATAATCAAACATAGAAAACAAGATGCATCGTTCACTGAAGAATTGAATTACAACCATACAAATATATTTTTAATTGTTTCTCTTTTGATATTTTCCAAAATGGTCATTCACTGGTACCCGGTCATTGATTAGTCTGACTACCCTATACACCGACCGAGTTTTGTAGTATTGTATATGATAATAAACACAACGATCCTCGCGCACACGCTCGCTTCTTTGGACACATGCAACAGCTGCAGTGGTATATAAGACGATCGCGAGTAAAGCGGCAACACGATTGTTGAATGTTTGTCCGTGCACTGACTTTTACATTTATATTGATGCACGAAGCGCCTCGAAGATGTGTGTTGACACGATTGGTCTCGTGTCGCGAGTGTGGATGTGCAAGAGTGTGTTTATGACTGCACGCGATTGATTTGAATGCAATTATTATAGATATATATATTTTGTATGTAGTTTATCTACTTCGTTCGGGAAAAATTATCGGGAGCTTTTGATTGATTGGCTATAAAGTGAAATGTAACTTAAAACAATTACATTTGAATACTTGGCTATTTTATTCGGAAGTAATACTTTGTTGTTGTGAAGAACCTTTGTTATTTCGAATGTTACTTTTAATTCATGAAATGAAATAATTTCCGGCATTCACCTATCTTCAACAACAAATTCAACTCCCTAACAGATATTTACAAGATATACTCGTAAGTACATCGTGTTGACGTTGAGCAGGCGCTTAGCCCACGAAGTCCGAGCTTGCGATCAAAACCAGGGTCTGGAGCCAGTAATATTTAAATACGAGTGCACCTGCAGGTGCCTTGATTAAAACAATAAAAAAAACTGCTAAACACTTGATAATTTATTTTCCCAAGAACAAAATAAAATGTATAATAGACAAAGGTTGTATGGCGTAAGTTATACTTTTGTGTACTCTCTTTGAACATTGTAATGAATGTAATTGTTATGAATTTTTGTTCATTTTGAAGTGAAACTTTTGCAGGCACCTTATATAAATTGATGTTGTACATATTCCTTTCCTTTGTTTAAGATTATTCGATTATCTTTATCCTACATTATAGCATTGATATCAATTGTTGTATGTAATCGTTATGTAAGAAGGCCAAAAACAAGTCCGTTTGTTCATACCAGGCGCGTTTTTTTGTACATGTTTGCGATCGATAATCGAGTCACAGTATAGAGTATTAAAATGCACGAGTGTACTCATTTGTGCGTGTGAACAATAGACCTTTCCAAACAATATACCTATATTAACTAAACTTCAAGCTACTGTAAAGATACATTTAAAATATTTGCTATAGTTGATGAATATTGACAGCTTTTAATTCGCTAAAACGCATTATCTAGTGGAGCCTCACTTTTAAAGGAAAATTTTCTAGTCATAATGTATACTCGAGTAAACTTGGAATCATCCCATAGTATAAAAATGACATCGAAACGTTTGACGGATGGTATAAACAGTAAAATAGATGATACAGTCCCGGATAATTTACCATGTATTGATGAGCAAGATATCGAAAGGTTAGCTGTGAAATTGTATCACCCAGTAGTTATTTTTATGAAAGCATCACTTCTATGGCCCTACTTATCTAGTGCGATAAAGTACAGAATGGGATTTTTTCTAATTTGTATGGACACTGTGTTATTTACATCCACGGTACTTCTTGTTTTTCAAATATTTTACAAGTATATAAATAAAATATGGAATTTACAGGTAATTTATACAATTGAAAAAAAAAATAAAAATGAATTAGATCATGTTACGGCGATGGAATTATGTATTCAGTTTGGTATAATTATTTTGCGTGCATACACCACATATTTCACGATTTTCAATACACTAGGCTCTTTGATGGTAAAGCTAAAAAACCAAAAAATTTTTTGTTTAAATTAAAATAAAAGAAAGTAACAATAAAAATAGTTTATTGAAAGAATCTCAAATTCGAACCCTTTTTGTTTCAAAGGTAAAAGAAATTATAGAATCTATGATGAGAAATTGGAGTAAAAGTAATACTGATGAATCAAAATTTATTAAAAAGTACATCGATTTATCTTTGTTTATTTGTCACACTGCAGGAGGTATACTCTATCGAAGTTCACCGCAAAGAGTAACACGCTTTTGTGATAATTTAAATGGAAACGTGTTACTTTTCGTGTCGAGCGTCGATACATTTTTTAATGGGTAAACATAAAAAAATAATGTCATCTATTTTACAGTCCTTATGGGTATATCTTACATTTCGTACATTGCGGTACCAGGGTTATGGCCGCTCTTTGGAAATGCTATTATACCGGGAAATCACGCATATGAAAAAAAATTATCTTTACACCTTGAATTATTCATTGATGAAGATCGTTACTTTTACTTCTATTTCATAATATCGCTTCTCACATGTTTTTCATATCTCATATCCATGACAGCAATGGGAGGTTATTATATAACCGCCAGTTTCTATGCAATTGGAAGATTCAAATACATTAGGTATTCTTAATATACCTTACACATATCAAACATTGCGGCTATGAGTTGATTGGAGTGTATTATAACGTTTTATGTTTTTAAATAGTATCAAGCTCCAGAAAATATCAGAATTTTCAAAAAGAAAGATTAAATTGAATACAAAAGATCACGTTTCAATGCACAATTATATTCGTCAACTAGTTCAACATCATCAACATTGTATTGAGTACGTTATAGTTTTCTACATATTTCAAATTTCATAACCGGCAATTTTTTTTAATTTTTAGTCTCGTTGACATAATTAATTATATGAGCAGTGACATATTTTTAGCTGCTTTATTTTGTGGAATATTTGCTGGCACCGTCGCTGGTACTTTGGTACGATAACTTAATTTTTATTTCAATTGGAAAATAGAAAATTTTATAAAAACCTATTTTTCCTCTTGTAGATAGTAATTGAATATAAAAAGCATCCAAAAGTCGCAATAGTAGCGGCCTGTGCTTATCTCATATTTATAGAATTTTTACTTGTGATCAGTTGCATTTCTCAAATAGTTTACGATGCAAGTGGTGAAATATATGATGAATGGTAAGAAACATATTATTTATTCGTAAAAATTCTTCTAATTACAATGTTTATTTTTCACCAATATAGTTACTTTACTGAATGGTACAAATTTTCACCAAAAAACAGAAGAATGTTACAAATTATAATGATTAGAGCCAGTCGCCCTTCTTGCATGACGATTGGGCCCAACCATGTTTTCCATTTGGAGACGAGTGGAGATGTAACTATGAAAATTTTATAACAAGTATCAAAAAAAATCTTACAAATTTCTTTCCTTCTTTAAAGATTATTCGTTTATCTTTATCCTACGTTACGGCACTGATGTCTATTGTACAGTTAGAATCGTGAACCAAAACAATGCGATAGCTTATGAACTCACCAGCAAAATAAATTAATCTGTGGGTCTACCAATTGAAAATTTCACAGTGGGTTCTATAATAATGAACAATATATAATTACAAATGTTTATGTTTATTTACTTATTTTTTTGTATCTTCATTTGAAAGTCATTCCATGCTTTCAATCGATAAACAAACTACACTCGGAAACAAAATTATCGCAACGAAAAAATTCATCGAAATTTTGTCGATTTTCAAATGCTTCTATCTTGGGCTAGATTTATCGTATCGACACGCTTTTTTTTAATTTCTTGGAAATTTTGTCCTCTTTAAATCTATATAAATTAAGATAAGATTTGATTTAATGTTGAGTTACCAGTAGTATTTGAGCGTGACCCTAAAAATTACTGAAAAAAAAAATGACTGTTTGAACGTGTACCAGTACCACTGTGTTTTTTTTATCAAAATCTCACATACACCATCGCAAAGTGCTCTTTTCAACGAGTAATTTTAAAAAAAAGACCTCTCTACGATTTTTTTAACGCCCTGTAGATCGATTTGAAGGTACGGTTTATGTACGCAAAATGCCCAGAAAATCGTCTTGATTTCAGCTATAAACGGGGGATTTTACGTACTTTTAATGGTATTTTCAAAACGACCTACAGAACGTTAAAAAAATCGTAGAGAGGTCTTTTTTTTTTAAATTACTCGTTAAAAAGAGCACTTTGCGATGGTGTATGTGAGATTTCGATAAAAAAATCACTGTGGTGCTGGTACACGTTCAAACAGTTATTTTTTTCAGTAATTTTTAGGGTCACGCTCAAAAACTACTGGTAACTCAACATTAACTCAAATCTTATCTTAATTTATATGGATTTAAAGAGGAAAAAATTTCCAAGAAATTAAAAAAAAAAGCGTGTCGATACGATAAATCTAGCCCAAGATAGAAACATTTGAAAATCGACAAAATTTCGATGAATTTTTTTGTTGCGATAATTTTGTTGCCGAGTGTATNAGAAGGTCTAAAATTCTAAAAAAATGTATACGTACTCTCTGATTAATTCATAGATTTTTTGTTCATTTTGAAGTGAAACTTTTGCAGGCACCTTATATAAATTGATGTTGTACATATTCCTTTCCTTTGTTTAAGATTATTCGATTATCTTTATCCTACATTATAGCATTGATATCAATTGTTGTATGTAATCGTTATGTAAGAAGGCCAAAAACAAGTCCGTTTGTTCATACCAGGCGCGTTTTTTTGTACATGTTTGCGATCGATAATCGAGTCACAGTATAGAGTATTAAAATGCACGAGTGTACTCATTTGTGCGTGTGAACAATAGACCTTTCCAAACAATATACCTATATTAACTAAACTTCAAGCTACTGTAAAGATACATTTAAAATATTTGCTATAGTTGATGAATATTGACAGCTTTTAATTCGCTAAAACGCATTATCTAGTGGAGCCTCACTTTTAAAGGAAAATTTTCTAGTCATAATGTATACTCGAGTAAACTTGGAATCATCCCATAGTATAAAAATGACATCGAAACGTTTGACGGATGGTATAAACAGTAAAATAGATGATACAGTCCCGGATAATTTACCATGTATTGATGAGCAAGATATCGAAAGGTTAGCTGTGAAATTGTATCACCCAGTAGTTATTTTTATGAAAGCATCACTTCTATGGCCCTACTTATCTAGTGCGATAAAGTACAGAATGGGATTTTTTCTAATTTGTATGGACACTGTGTTATTTACATCCACGGTACTTCTTGTTTTTCAAATATTTTACAAGTATATAAATAAAATATGGAATTTACAGGTAATTTATACAATTGAAAAAAAAAATAAAAATGAATTAGATCATGTTACGGCGATGGAATTATGTATTCAGTTTGGTATAATTATTTTGCGTGCATACACCACATATATCACGATTTTCAATACACAAGGGTCTTTGATGGTAAAGCTAAAAAACCAAAAAATTTTTTGTTTAAATTAAAATAAAAGAAAGTAACAATAAAAATAGTTTATTGAAAGAATCTCAAATTCGAACCCTTTTTGTTTCAAAGGTAAAAGAAATTATAGAATCTATGATGAGAAATTGGAGTAAAAGTAATACTGATGAATCAAAATTTATTAAAAAGTACATCGATTTATCTTTGTTTATTTGTCACACTGCAGGAGGTATACTCTATCGAAGTTCACCGCAAAGAGTAACACGCTTTAAATTTGTTCATCATGTTCACGATTTGCTGTATTTTGAGTATTACGAGAATAATGCGCTAGCGTACGCTAGTCAATCAATTTAGGCAATTTCAATTAATAGGACATCGCTTTTTGTGTATCATTTGATAAGAAATTTTTGTCGATCGTCAATTTTATTCTAGAGAAATTCTAGACAAAACGTTGCTAAAATAAAATTGACGATCGACAAAAATATCTTGTCAAATGACTCACAAAAAGTGATGTCTTATTAATTAAAATTGCCTAAACCGATTTGTGCTAATCCACGAATATATATATAGATATATATATAACAATAATGACACAAATATATAATTATATGTAATGAACTTTATTAACTTATTTACTTTATCGGAGCTACTGCTCTTCCGCCTCGCAGGACGTGTATCTTCTGTAATAAACTCTCGACGCGCCAAGCAAGCAATCACCAACAACGCCGTTGCTCCGGCAACCCACACACACACACACACTCACTCAGTTCGCCACACGATTGACTAGCGAACGCTAGCGCATTATTCTTGTAGTAACACACTTTTGTGTTAATTTAAATGGAAACGTGTTACTTTTCGTGTCGAGCGTCGATACATTTTCTATTGGGTAAACATAAAAAAATAATGTCATCTATTTTACAGTCCTTATGAGTGCATCTTACATTTTGTACATTACGGTACCAGGGTTACATATTTCAAATTTCATAACAGGCAATTTTTTTTAATTTTTAGTCTCGTTGATACAATTACTTATATGATCAGTGACATATTTTTAGCTGCTTTATTTTGTGGAATATTTGCTGGCACCGTTGCTGGTACTTTGGTACGATAGTATAATGTTTATTTCAATTGGAAAATAGAAAATTTTCTAAAAACCTATTTTTCCTCCTGTAGATAGTAATTGAATACAAAAAGCATCCAAAAGTCGCAATAGTAGCGGCCTGTGCTTATCTCATATTTATAGAATTTTTACTTGTGTTCAGTTGCATTTCACAAATAGTTTACGATGCAAGTGGTGAAGTATACGATGAATGGTAAGAAACATATTATTTGTTCGTAAAAAGTCTCTTAAATATAATGTTCATTTCTCACCAATATAGTTACTTTACTGAATGGTACAAATTTTCACCGAAAAACAGAAGAATGATACAAATTATAATGATTAGAGCCAGTCGCCCTTCTTGCATGACAATTGGGCCCAACCTTGTTTTCCATTTGAAGACAAGTGGAGATGTAAATGTGCAAACTTTATAACAAGCATTAAATTAAAATCGTACATATTCATTTTACCTATTACAGATTATTCGATTATCTTTATCCTACATTGCGGCATTGATGTCCATTGTACAATTATAATTATGAATCACTAAAAAAATAAAATGAAATGCAAGGATTTACTTGAAACAAATCAAAACCTGACCGCATATCTTGCGGTTATAATTAAGTTGTATTCAAATTAATTTTGTTACTAACGGCTATTATCATAAGAAGAAAGTTTATGCAAATTTATTAATTTTTTTCAATCGAGCCGCAGTTTGGATTGTAAGAATGCACTAACGCCTATATTGATACCTTTGACTTTCTTAACAAAATATATGAACTTAATTCAACTTGTTGTACAGTAACACTTGAAATATTCATAATTGTTAATTAATAAAGAATTCACACTTGATTATTTTTGCATTTATTTGGATTAATTGCATTAATATATTGCATTAATTTGAATTCAATTCATCGACTAAAGTACTATCCTGAAATAAATGTTTAAGTACGTTTGTGAAAGCAATTCGTTTTAAAAATTAAATGTTTCAACTTGTAAATTTATATCAATCAATAATACAATACACAAAAAAAATTATTTTTTATAGAAAATTCAAACTATCACTTAAATTTTAAATGATTGGGAGTTGTATGTTTGTATCTTCTTTTCGTCAGGTCGAATGCCTTATTTACTTGGGTATATTGTCACAAAAATGTCAATGCTGTCAAGAGCATTTTTTACTAAAACCCTACCTTGAAAGAAAAAAACCGCTGCCAATGTATTGGCAAGTTGCTTCCTCATACATTTTTTTTATAACTTTAAAATAACTTTGAAATATTAATATCATCTTTTCGAATTTTTCCACAAAACAGTTTCAATCATACATTTTTTCTGTTTGTGGAACCAATTGGCAATGTTTTTCTATTCTTCGATATATAATTTTTATTGAATTTTTTTCACTATGACGTAACAATTAAGGTAGTTCCCTCAAAAAAAAAAAAGTTTTTATACTAGCGGCCCGAAAGTGACTACTTTCCTGCCACTGCGCAAAGCGAGAAGAGCGATTTTCGGGCCACTGTATATGAATAATAGTATACATGCCTATGTCGCGAAAAAAGAAAGCCCTAGAGCACGTGTTTATCGGCCTCGGCTTCGCCTCGGACACTACTACACGTACTCTGGGACTTTTATTATTTTTGCGGCCTATGGCAGTAATATACTATTGGCAATATTAATATCATATTTTCTAATTTGTTCACAAAACAGTTTCAATCATATAAGAAAAAAAGTTTTCCCGAAAAAAAAATATTTTCAAAAATCGAAAAAAAATTTTTTTGTTCGTTTATCGCTAAACAAATTTTCTGGCTTCATCCTTAATCCATCCATAAACATCGTTTGACACATCATAAAATTGAGTATGAAACAACACAAAACTAAGAAAAAAAAAGAAAAAATCATAAAAACTAAATTTCATTTTCAAAACGTAACTTTTCAAACTTACGGTGAATCTTTACACTTTTTATCTTAAATCAAAGGTTAAAAGCTCTCCCTTAAAAAAAGTATTACTTTTATTAAAAAAACCAGATTGTTTTAAAACAAATATGACAAAACTAAAAAAAACATAAAAAAAAATTTTTTTTTTCTCGAAATACCCTCGTAACTTTTTAAATACTGAACGCAGAACTAAAAATGATGATGTTGCCTTCTTCCTTACATCAAAACGAATAAAATGAGACATCTACAGTAACGATACGAACTACCGTCATCCAGATATCACTGCGCACATCCCAGCACACGCACACATACATACACACACACACTGGCTCAGTAGGTATAATGGCTCAGTGGGTATAGTTCTTGCCTGCTGATGCAAGGTGTGCCGTAGGGCGTGGGTTCTCCCTACTTGGCGAATTTTCGAGGTTCGTTTTATCGCCTGGTGTGGTCGAGCCCGTGCCCGAGGCTGAGCGGGTACCACTCAAAAAAGAAGACCCGGGCTATGTCATCAGCCTCCAAAGCGGTTAAAAACCCCGATGACTGTGCGAGCTGGAAGCGAAAAAGATAACTAAGTAGGAGCCCGAGGCGAGGACTCACAAGGCTGTCAATAGATGGAGCACAACACTCCCACGATGAAGTCAGAAGCGAGAACCACACTCACAAGACGACAACAGAAAAAGGAGGAGTATCAAAAACTCACGGAAGACTCATAGGGTAGCACCGGAAGCGAGAACCACACTCACAAGATGCAGCCGACAGTGCAATGGGATGGGCTTGCCATCGGCTGCAGAAGCGAGAACCACACTCACAAGATGGCACTAGACAGCGAGTTCTGAAGAAGATGTCCAACTCAGGACGAGATGCCAGCAATGTGTGACCACGCAGACGGCTCTGAAAAAGGGGATACGACAATCGACGATGGCAGCGTGCAGGATCGGAGGTTCACCAAGAAGATAAAGATGAGTCCCTGAATGCCTAATCGTCGCATATCACAATGCGACGGATGGGGGATGTATGGAAAACAACGACTAACAGGAGTAGCAGAAATGCTCAACTAACTCCCCCCCGGCCTCACCGAAGCAATGCCTAACGGCGGATACCGGTGAGTGTCCGAATGGGGTAGAGTAGAAAAAAAAATACACACACACATACAGACATGTGTCAGCAATTAGATCTAGTTTAAGAATATATATGGGTCAGATTCAGAATTTTTCAAATAAACCTGCGGGCGAGGTTCACGGATTTTCCTGAAATTTTGGTATGTTATAGTACATGATAAAAAAGTGCCAAATCCAAAATTTTGGACCCCCTATTGGGTGCAGTAACATGTTTAATTTTGGCCTGCAGTGTTGCCGGTACTTTGGTATAATTGCACAAATTTAGTTTTAACCTGAATGAAGAAAAATCTTAAACCGCATAATTTTTTCTTTTAGATAGAGGTTAAAGAATATAAGCATCGCAATAAAGATGTCATTTATTTACGTAATCTTTATAGAATTTTTGGTCGTATAAAGCTATTTAATAAAGAAAGTTTACTAGAGGTGAAATATATTACGAATGGTAAGAAACATATATTGTTTACTCGTGAAAAGTTTTTTCTTTTATGTACAAAATGTTAAAGTATATTAAAAAAATAGTTATCTTACTGAATGGAACAAGTTTTCGACGAAAAACCGAAGAATGATACGAATAATGATGTTGAGAGCGAGTCGGCTTTCTTTTATGACGAATGGGCCAAACGCAGTATTTCATTTTGAAACAGCTGGCAAAGTAATTAATGAATATCGCTCATCAACTAACGTAAAATAATATAAAAAAAATCATTTTCATTATTTTAGGTTATTAAATTACCTTTATCCTACATTACGGCATTGTTATCTATCGTACAATAAGAATCGTGTACCAAAAAAAACTACGAACTTACCTGAGAAGAAATTAATCAACTAATTAATCAATTGATGGTGTTGCTGACATTAACCGACTGTTAGAAGCAATATGGGAATTATTTATAACAATGAATAAATATAAAGTTTTCAATTGAAAGTTTTTCAATCCATTGATTGTTAATTTAAATAATCAATTATGTACCATAAATTGTTAACTATGGGTGCATTGGCAGAAGACTTGCAACATTGATTAAAAATTTAAGTGACAATAAAACATATAATATTTCATAAATTGCAATGTTCAAATGTAATTTTTGTGCATGCTTTCGCTAGAAAATCGATGTACTTATGTCAGTGGAATATAATCCGGTCATGGCCATAAGTTTAAAATAATACAAAACGAGCAATATTTGAATTTGACAATAAGTGACTGTAACTAAGTAACTGAAATATTTACTAGTTACATTCTCATGTGTACTTATATTCAAATTTCAAGTTCGTACCTACAATAGATGGTGTCATCGCGACCTTATGAATTTCTATTTTGAAACGCATTATCAAATCTACCTTTAAACAGGATCATAGAAAAAAAATGAAAATAAAAATCGAATTCAAAGTCGGTAAGCAGAGCACGTATCACTGTCAATAGTTTTCAAAACGATTCCATATTGAAATAATCAAAGCATATGAACATTAATTAATATTTTTTATTCCTATCACATCTTAATAAATATTAGTTTTTCATCACATTTTTAAAATTTATGAACCATTCATATATGAAACCGTGCGTGCATTTGAAGTCATCGCATTGGAAAGAAAAAAGCATAAAAAACATTTGAAGCATATCGCGAATCGACGTTTCTCTTACAAAATCGTATGGTTTATGAATATTGCACCGTATAAAAAAAATCATTCATGTGTTCACATATCACGCATTTGTTGCTGTTTTCTTCTGAGCCTTTTGCAGTTTCTCGTTGACCAGGAGCTGCTCGTTCTTACGTACAAAGCTCCAGACGTCGTCGGCGAAGAGTTCGGGCTCCTCGAAGGCCGCGAAATGGCCACCTCTCGCTGGGTGGGTGAACTGTATCAGATTCACGTACTGATCGCGCATAATGGATTCCGGTCGATACATCAACTCGTGCGGGAACATAGCGCAGGCCGACGGGACTTTGACGGGGAATCTGAAAAAAGAAACGATATTTTTTCGAAGCTCAAAAAATGATAATTGTTTTGACGCCCCTTATGCACGTACTTGTCTACGGCGAGATCTCGATTGGGTTTGGCAAAATTCTCGGCGTACAATCGTTGGCTCGTGACGATGGACTCGGTGACCCAGTAGACCATCAAATTGTCCAGGAGCTCGTCGAGAGTGAACTTCTCGAGGAGGCCGCCGTCGTCGCGGAATCTATATTCAGGATCGGTCCAGGTGCTGAATTTTTCCAGTATATATGCTGCCAAACCGGCTGGAGAATCGGATAATGCAGTACCTATTTATCAAAACGATTAATGATTTATAAAAAATGACAAAGACTCATTGAGATATTTAATGTTAGAACGGCAACAATGACTGACCGACTGTATCGGGCTTAGTTGCTTGAATATGCATGTAACCCATTTCTTCGATCAAACGACTCAGGTGATGAGTCAATGGATACATTTTCGAGTGATGCTCGCTGTCAATGACTAGAGAAGGAATGAACGATCCCAAAAGGGACATGAGGTGGGCTTTGGCGCTCTCGACTACGCACATGTTGAAGTGAGCTCCGATGACACTAAAATGATAATTTCAATTCTCAAAAACAATGCTCGGGA
Source organism: Trichogramma pretiosum (assembly GCF_000599845.2). Lineage (NCBI taxonomy): Eukaryota > Metazoa > Arthropoda > Insecta > Hymenoptera > Trichogrammatidae > Trichogramma > Trichogramma pretiosum. The sequence continues at coordinate 144,357 of NW_019641619.1, read as the reverse complement.
GTCGAAAATTTACTAAATGAAATTTGCCCTTACTGTTCGGGGAAGAGAATAGCTAAGCATTTCGTGATCAAGCTTCCCCAGTCACCGCCCTGAGTGTAGAACTTTTGGTAGCCCAGTCGAGTCATTAAATTTTTGAAAATCACAGCCATCTGCCAAAAAAGAAACTTTATTTTACTTCCTCTGTTTTATATTTCATAGTGTATCATTTAGTTTTTTCTTTACTTGAGCAGTGCCGAGACCGGGCTTGGAAGCAGCCTGCGAAAATCCATAACCCGGCAGGGACGGGATCACCAGTTCGAAAACGAAGTCGTGACCCTGTTGCGGCGTTATCAATTTCGGTATGACCTTTTGGAACTCGACCACCGATCCGGGCCATCCGTGAAGCAGAAGTAAGGGCAGCACGCGTACCTTGCGATCCTTCGGCTGCTGAGGTTTTATGTGGTAAAAGTGAATGTCCAGACCTAAAATGATATCGGCATTGGATAATCACACGAGAAGTATCGATCGACGTATTAATTACCTTGTATTTTCGTTTTGAACTGAGGATACTTGTTCAGCAATTCTTGTCTCTTGTTCCAGTCGTACTTCTTTCTCCAGTGAGTCAAAACCGATTTCAAATAGGTCGATGGTACACCGTAAGTCCAAGCTACGCCTTCCAGCGGTTCAACGAACGTCTTCGTTTTATCGAGACGTTGATGCAAGTCATCTATTATCTGTGTGAAATTATAAAAAAAAAGAACATCGTTGAAAATGTTACGTAAAAATATTCTCGTTTTAGCCATTTATGTGTACCTGCTTGGAAACATTGATTTTAAACGGTTTGACATCTTTGGGATCGGGCACCGGCGCGCCAGGGCCCCAGTACTGATCCAACGGTAGCTTCGGAACTTCGACCGGTGCTTGGTATCTAAAAGTAAACAAAGAATACTTCATTCTCTCTTTCATTGCTACGTATATCGGAAAGAAAAATACAGCTGGTCACAATAGTGAATGCATAATGACCGATAAGAATACACTTTTTTACTTCGAGTGGTATCTATGTTTTATTCTCATATAATAATTACTTCGCTCTCGCGATCTCCGCTAGATCGATGCCTCCACTGATTCATAATTGCGAAGAAAAGACAATGCAGCGCAATATTTTTTTCTGCGTGTATGTAAGTCTCTTTCGAGAAAGTAATTTCGTTATCATCGTTTAATCAACATAAATCAAATTGATTCGCATTTATTTATCTTTCGTGAAAAGAGTGGTACTATCTCGACGTTTGAAAATTGAAACGAAACGAAGTATCGAGTATCGCGTACCTATCGTCGCGCCAAGTGTACACATAATCTCGGCAATTCGTGTGCGAGGATAATATTCAACAATTTTTGCTGCCTCCTCAACGTTGATGATTACATAAGCGACGTTTGCGAAGTGTGCATCCAAAGTTCATCGATCTATGGTGTTCTTATGGTGGAAAAATTACATACCGATTTTTATTGCGGTACACGTAATTTTTCCTCAAACAACTTCGAGCGAATTTGAGTAACTTGGAAGCACGTACAGTCTGTTATTATGTATCGATATGTTTTTACTCCCAAGCTTCGAGCAGCAGTCAAGTTGGCAAGGATCAAACCCGTTTAGAGATGGCCACTTGTCGGAAAAAAAGCAAAGAAAAAAAAAATCACGCTTCGAATCTGTCTCATTCGTTGCAAAGGTTCGTTATCCACGAGACCGTATTTTATAATAATATTCCATTCAAGATAGCGCACAGTATGAAAATCTTTTTTATCATTGTGTAATAATATTTCAAAAAAGTGAAAAGGTCGCGACACTCAACGAGTCATTATTTACGGTTACATAGGCAAAATTATTCTACAAAGCACACGTACCTGAGATGCCAGCCAATGGCGATTGTCGCCAGCAAAAATACAGCTGCGCCCTTCCACATGACGACGACGACGACAAAATGTATTTTTCCTATATATACTATTCGTATATGTGTACCACTTGTTGCGCCGGTCACGATGTTCCAACAGCGACTAACGATGACCGACGCTGGCTGCTGCTGCCGCCGGCTTCTTCGATGCAACGCGGCGCGTACAACTGTACATTTACGCGAGGCTGCGATGCGTTCCGCTGCTGTTGCTCTGCTGCTCCTCCTGCCTCGATCCCATTTTATTTTGCCTTTGCTTTTCAAGCTCGGCTTCGCGAGAGCAAAAAAGACGAGACTGAGAAAGAAAGAAAGAGAACGAGGTTTTTCTACTTTACCGATGATGATTTCGTTCGCACGAATCGTCCAGTAAGTATGACTCGAATTATACCGGTTTCAAATATAGTCATAATAAAAATGATTCATTCCGAGCTATTGAAGAATTCAGAAAAACTATGATATTAACTTCGATTGCCAAGGCCGAGTTGCGGAGTCTGCTAAATGCACATACACGTGAACAGGCATTTAAAAATCGGCTGATGGATTGCTTTATGCCGCATACGCTGGAGGCACGAGAGAGGCTCGTGTTAATCGACCAACAGCCACATTAGAGCGGAGATTACCGCGAGCTCGCGAGAAGCAGTTTTTTTTCTAAAAATGAGCTTTGCAAAAATTTAAAATTTCATATTGTTATTATTCTTGTTCTCCAGCAAATTCAATTTGATATCATGTACATCGGTTTATTAAATCTCTCGATTCTATGACGTCCGAGTGCGTCGAGTACTCGAATTTTATCGGGACTAATAATCTACCCAAGGTACGTATACTCGCAATGATAAGAGTCATTTTAAATTTTACGTAATATGCGCAACTCGCGTGCAGTTTTTTTTCACCCACGACTACTATGCTATACGATTCGAAACTCAGTCGTTTGCCAAAGTGCAGCGTCGAGATGATAAACGGAAAACTTCTGAATATATGTTACATCTATTATTTGTGCAATAAAGAGACGATGCGAATATTTGTTAATTTATTTATTTCGTATATTAATGAGGAAAACACTTTGATTGATTTATCTGAGTGTCGGAAACAAAATGTTTTAACGACAAGCCCAATGATTGAGTCATCATCGTTCACATGTACCGGAATAATAAAACAGCGATAATACAAGAAAACAATATTTTTCAATTTGATCAAAAACAGAAAAAAAATTATAAAACATTTCACAATACATTCAATACTTAGAAAGAGAAACAATATTGTACATATATGGACACTAGCACCACAGAGAGAGCAATTCTACAAAAAAGAAAAAAACACATCTCGGTGTATCACAGACTCGACGTAAACAAAAGAAAGAGAACGCGATCTACATCTCGGTTTTCTTGTTCTTCGGCTTCTTCTCCTCGGAGCTCTTCTTCGACGCGGCCGCTCGCAGTTTGTCGCGGATCGCCTTCACGCCGGCCCAGACGTCGTCGGCGAACAGCCGGGGCTCCTCCATGGCGGCGAAATGGCCGCCACGCGGCTGCGGAGCGACGCCCACGAGATTCTTGAAGCGATCGCTGAGCAGAGATTTGGGCTGGTAGGTGATCTCGTTAGGGAATTGGGCGCAGTAGGCTGGCACGTTTATTGGCACGCTGTGAGGGAAGAGAGATGTTATAATATCATTTTTTCATTCGCGTCAATGTATACATTAAAAATACTCACTTCTCCATGCCGTACTTGGCCATCTTGGAATTGAAGGTCTCCGCGTAGATACGGAACGAGCTCGCGGCCTTGTTCGGCACCCAATACATCATCAAATTATCCAACAGCTCGTCCATGCCGAACTTGTCCAGTAAACCGCCGTCGTCCCTCTTCCTGTAGTCCAGGTGCGTCGCCGTCGAGAACTTCTCGAGGATGTAAGTGGCCAAGCCGGTGGGCGAATCGGCCATAGCGACGCCCACCGTATCGGGCTTGGTCGCCTGGATGTGGAAGTAGCCGGACTCCTCGAGCAGAGTGGCGTACTTGGCGCCCATCGGGTACAGCTTCGAGATGTCGTACTCGGTGAAGAACAGCGACGGCGCGAACGAGGCCAGGTAGGTCTTGAGGAAAGTCCAGGGCCTCATGACGGAGCAGAAGTTCGAGTGCAGGCCGATCACGCTGAAAACGTATTTACGTTAAAAATGCTGTTTCGTGGACGAGCTGCTTGATCAACAACCCAATTGCCTATTTTATTCAGCTTCGCCGCGTGATATTATGTGTGATTTCACTTTGCCACTAGCAGATTTTTTACATATAAAGGTACTCGCCATCTAGCGGTGAAGACTGGCTCTAATTGTCATTAAATTTTCATACATTTTTTTGAGCATTGAACGAAACGAAAGGAAAGCTATTGAAACATTTATTTTTGATCAATAAATGTTTAAATTAGAGCGTAGAATTATTAAATATATTTTCGTGATTGTATTTTCAAAATTGTTTTTGCGAAAAATTAAATCAGCGCTATATACATCAACTTTGCAATTCAGTATCGATTACTTTAATTTTGATGTCTGACTTTTGACTGAAATTTCTGCATTGAATTAAAAATTTTTATAACAGTAGTACACGAGAAATGAGAAAATCGCAATGAGAAAATCAACGCTACTCACTGCTCCGGATACATGGCTGCCATGTTGGCCGCGATGATGCCGCCCCAGTCGCCGCCCTGCACGTAGAACTTCTGGTGGCCGAGCCTCAGCATGAGATTCTTCATGAGGTGGGCCATCTCGACGGCGCCGAGGCCGATCTTGGCCGCGGCCTGGGAGTAGCCGAAGCCCGGCAGCGACGGCGCGATCACCTCGAAGACGAAGTCGCGATCGGGACGCGGTGTGGTCAGCGGCTCGATGACCTTCCAGAACTCGACGACCGAGCCGGGCCAGCCGTGTTGCAGGTAGAGCGGCAGAACCTCGATCTTACGGTTTTTAGGCAGTTGGGGCTTCGCGTGGATGAAGTGGATGTCCAGACCTTGACGTCGAGTATCGTAAATTTAGTATTATTACGCCAAGCGATGATTCATTATTTATTTTTATGATTTTTTATACCTTGAATATTGGTCAAGAATTGCGGGAACTTGTTGAGATGTTTCTCTCGCTTCTGGAAGTCGTATTTATTGAGCCAATACTCGGTTATGCCGGGCACCGTCTTACTGTTGACACCGTAAGTCCAGGCGGCACCTTCCAATGGTTCTTGCAGGGTACGCGTGTTATTCAATCTTGCCTTGAGATCATCGATCATCTAAAGGAAAAAAAAAATTAGTAATTGATCATGATTGTTGTAAACTGCTAACAATTTGACCGATGAGGCATAAATCAACGAATAATCAATCGATCAAAGCAAGAATCATTTTTTAAAGGTATATTTGATTTGTATTTTATCGCTTTGTGACGTTTGATAAGAGATAAAAATTGTTGTAAATTTTAGTTTTACACTCAGCTAGTTGATGAAGAAATAGTTTCATAGATATAAAAACTATGCATCGTCATGTTACTTTATGTACAAAATGAAAAAAATATGAAAATTATTTTGTCTCGCGGCAGCGTGAACAAGCAAAAAAATGAATAACAAGTCTCGCGTCTAAAGCATGTACACAATCTTTTTTCCTCCTTCTGCTTCTTCTTCTTCACCATTGCCGGTGTGTGTAATAAAATGCAGTCAAACGACGCAATCAACGTCTCCTCTTTTTCTCTCTCTCTCTCTCGACTTACCTGTTTCTCGAACGTGATCTGGAACGGCCTGATGCTCGTGTCTAGCTTCGCCGGTGGCTTGCCGGGACCCCAGTACGTATCCTCGAGCACCGGCGGAGGCTGCGAGCACGGGGCCAGGTAGATCGTCGTCAGGGCCACCCCGACGGCGGCCAGGAGTATCAACAAGAGTAGGCCCATTGTTTTGACGTACTGTACGATCGACGAAAACAACAGGTTGTGTGCGGGTCGATGCTCCGTGCAGGCCAGAAGAGAATATTTTCCTATTATTTACGTCCCGAGGACGCCACGACGCGACACGAGCGCTGGGACTGCGAGCTACGCGATGCATCAGATGATGCATGTGCCGGGGATATATACTTGAGCTTACCGTCCGGTGCGGACGTTAAGGCAAGTCTGTAATGGGAGGCTCGAGTGCAGAACTGAGGCGCGCGCAAGAATTGAATGTATGAATTTTTAGAGATAATTTTTATCGGAGATTTTATTTTTCGATTATAGAAATTAAAAGTTAAGAAATTAGAGTATCGTATTATGAACATTCGTTTACGTCTTATTAAGTTTACAAATAATGAAATTTATCTTCAAACTTATGCTTGGGGGTTTTTTAATGATTATTTTGTATCACACTCGAAAATCTGCTGAAAAGATTATCAGTAAGCTGTTAAGTTTCTTCGAATACGGTTTAATGACCTTTGCAATGGCATAAGTGGTTAAAGTGCAACAGATTCCCGAACCGATCTTTGAGAATAAGCAATACTCGAGCCTAGGCTCAAGCCAAAGCCCAGGCGAGCTTCGCTCAAGGCCATCAATCCGTCGTCGTGCATCAGCTTGAAGTAGTCAAGCCTCAGAAAACTCAAACGGCGGCCGTGGCTCTCGTCATCCTGGCCGCGGAAAGCCCGGCTACGAGTACAATCCATTCTTAACGGGATGCCTATCACAATTTTTTTTCCTCAGCATCAAATTTTAGCAGCTGCATCGAAGTAATTTCCGGTAAGAAAGGGGGAATACAATTTCAAGGACAAAGTTGCAAACATTTTTTTTTGAAATTCAACAATTGAATCTGGCATCGTCGCATGACTTCGATTTCCGAGGAATCTTTCGATAATAGATCGATAGTGAATATTCATACGTATTGATATTTTGATTTTTTCTTAATTGATAATCAACGACCGTTCAGTTTTATAGGTATATCTGTAGATTTAGCACTTCAATAAATTATTTCCAATATTTGCCATGCAATTTCCTGCCTTGCAATATAATTTTCAATATTTCTTGCCTTTGTTTTAATTAATTTCATATCCAATTCGATCGATTCTATCATTATACTAGCTGTCGTGTTTCAAAATGTCATCATAGCATCCTTGAGTTATGAGTGTGATTTCTCAAAAGTTTGCATCCGCAGATCGGCTAGTTTTAATGAAAAAGAGCCACACGCATGATTCAATTAAAACTTCTTTCGATGTCACGAAGATAATTGTGGCAGGTTTGTGATTAATGGTGATTTGCATTTAAATTATATCCTATACTATCGGCACCCTGGCAATAAAACATCGCTGAGATCGGTCGATGAAAATATTGACATTTTTCTCGTTATTTTACAAGGGTATAATCTCACTTTCTATTTACTAAGATTTTAATCTCGCAGATGAAATATTGACTTTTAATAAGCTAAAGTTTAGAGGAGTTTTAATCGGTTAAATAAATTTAAAATGTGCGAAGATAACAAGTGAATTTTCAAATCGATCGGTTAAATGAAAATCAGATGAAGTTATATATTTTTGATACTTCACAGATAAGATATGCAATGGAAGTTTGCTAATTTTTTTTTTAAATATGATTTAATCAAAAAATATTGACTCGTGATACACCGCCTATAGTCGGCAACCCGACACCCGTACGAGCAGTGAAGTTGTCTGGGGAATGGGTAATAGAAATAAAACGAATTGATTCATGTTTCAGTTAAAACAATAACAAATACATATATATTTTTCAAAATTTGATACACAGTTAAGTTCCTCAGTTATTATTATTATTTTTTTGTGTTTTTTTTTTTGTTTTGATGATATATCATAATTGATTTTTGTTTTCTTAGTTCTTTGTCACTTGTATAGTTATTATTATTTTTATTTTTTTACTCATCCGTAATAGCTTCTATTGATGCTTACATTTTTTCATATTAATTAGACCTTGCATTTCGCCTGTAATGATTTGATATCGAAAAAGTGTTCATCAGTTTTTTTTTTGGTTTTGTCTCTAATAAAACATATGGATCGGACGACGTTAATTATTCGAAGTAAAGTGACACATAATTTATTATTATAATATTTTTAACTGCGACTTGATTCTTTTAACTTTCTCTACTGTCACTTTACTCGGTTCCTCGTATTTTTTACAATTATTCTCTCTAAGTTCTCATTTGCTAAAAAATTTATCTCGTTTTAGTTTAATTTTTTTTCATTACAATGTACTTGCTTGCATTTTATTTTTTATATTCATATTTTTCATTTAATATTGTACGAAGCTCTGCCTCTACATTATTATAACTCGATCTAAGTTTTCTGTCTGTTTCTTCCTTAATTATTTGTCACTCGTTTACTATATCATATGTATATTATTATATAGTTTATAAAAGTAACAATGAAAAAAAGCTAAAAAAGTACCTTCGCTTAATAATTAAGGATTACATTATTTTACTCTCAGAATTTTTCACCCTCTGTTTAATGTAAACAAATATACAACGCATTATTATTCTTTTACACGAAGAATTTCGAAAGTAAACAATCGCAGTGTAATTTTTGTTTTCTTCAAAAAATTTTTCAAAACGATTTCGCTCATTCATTATAATACAATGCGCTATTGTTGCAATGAAAATGGGTATTCATTGGAGTTGTTGTGGACGAAATCGTTCTTTATAAGTCAACCATTTTTTTTATCAAAAAATTGCATCTTCGTTTCACCTTCTTTGTATACTTAATAGTCTCATCAACAAATGTACTAACTTGAATTAATTTTTAAAATAAAGTAAAAAAATCTGGCTATACACACCGAAAATTATCAGCAATATTGGTTTAAGATAAAAATTGTTGTTGTTAATCTCATTTTAAATAGAGTTAAGCACTCGACTTGCACGAGTATTTTTTTAATAAATACCTACTGCTTCAATTTAATTGATTTGGTAATTTTTTTACTCGCTCTAAGTTACAACGATTTGTTCTCTACTAGAAAATTATAATGATAATTTTCCAACACTGTCACGACATTAATAAAAGATTATTGCATTCGCAAAGTGATTTTTTTGTCTTTAAATATTGCAAAAGAGAGTTATGATTCGTTTGTGCTTCTCTACCTTAAGCATTTGAAACTGCAGAAACACATTCACGTTCGTTTTTTGATACATCGTGTGTAATTTGTTTCAATCGAAAAATTTTATCGTTCGAGCACAGTGCGGACTCCAATCTCAATATACGAAAAAAATAAGTGTCTTAAAAAACTACTGTAATCACAATTACACATTGAGTTAATAATGTAGGTAAGCTTACGATACCAAACAGCTGTAAAAATATTAAAAAACCAGACTCTGCCAAAAATACTCGCTCATCGTGTCATCGAATCAGTAATTTTTTTTCTAATCTCAACGCGTTTATTATTTTTTTATCATAAAATTTGTATTGTTTTGTTGTAAATTTTACTTGTGTCGTTGTAACAATTATAGCTTAGAAGCGCATCGGGGGAAGACAGAAAACACTGTTTTATCGAAAATCTTGTCTGCCTGCACTATTGAACCCGCTGTGAAAATCGTGAAATAATAAAGAGAAAAAAAGGAAAATTCGATTCAACATAAAGAATTTATTAACAGTATATAATATTGCGTCAATATTACTTACAAACCATATTATCAATCGTAGACCTACGTGTGTGTATAGCTGGTAAAAATAAAAAGTATACGCAGTGAGTGTAAAAGAACATGATTTTTTGGAGTTTCGAGAAACGAAACACGACGAACATTTTATACACAATATGTTTGCATCGTTAAAGCTCTCATTCCATTTGATCTCAAATTAAGACGATTATAAACGACACTTAATTATAATACGATGTTTACATTACTATTGATGTGTATAAAAATTAATAATGCAATGAAAATTTCCTTGCTACGAATCAATCGTACGATTTTCCAACAAAGTTCAATTTTTCCCATATATTCATCCGCGATCGTGTATTTTCTTCCTCGAATCATAAACCCGATATGCAACCACATCTCGTCTGTTTTTGTTTTCATTCGTTTTACTAAAAAGTAATTTCGGCTAATTAAACATCATCATTATCATCGTACGCGATTCGCGCGACACACGAATAAGTATATCGGTGAATCTGCGCGACGGGAGTACAGGGGGCAGGGGATTGGTGGGGGGTGGGGAACTCTTAATTTTAATAGTCGATAGATTTCATAAATCTATTATAGATTCCACAATATACGAGTCTACGTCGTTAAATTTTCTAAAATAGTTTTTCTATTTATTTTTTGTTTATTTATTTTTGTCCATGCTCGTGTGTGTGCTTATTCTTCATCTTTATAACGCACGCTTTTACATCATCGTGCGCAACAATTTTCATTTAATATCAAACATTTGTGTGTATCCATGCCATTTCAAGTCCACGCGTACACGCGTATGAATAATTTTCATTTTTAACAATAAAAACATCGATACGCGTGTACAGAAGTAAAATTGCAACATTGTATTATGCAATAATAATATATACAATATTACGGGGGACCAAAGATGTACACAAATATATTCACGTGGAGACTTTGTTTTTTACCAAATTTTTGTCGTAGGATTTAAAACTGCTTTTTAAGATCCTGATCAAAAATTTTTGCTAAGAACACTTATTACATTTTTTTCTTCATGCACGTCTTTTTTTCTTTTATTGTGTGTAAAGAATCATTAGAGACACCGGTATTGTGTAAATATTATTAAGTGTTGTATTTTATATGTATATTATGTATAATCATAGGAAAATGAATCATAAAAATTTACAAGTTGCGCAATTTTCTCGATTTGGGTGTTCATATGCGTTTGGTTGTTTGTCCATTTTCAAAACAGTATTCTTTTTCATATGAATAAACTCGCACCCGTTCGTGTCCCTACCCGAAAAATATACATTCGTCAACAAGTTTACTATAATAATTTTTTCTTTTGTCTCGTCTCACAATCCGCAGCTCTCACAAAAATGTTCACAAAAGTCGTTTTTATTCATTTTTTACGTCATCTCGTATACAATATAAACAATCGTCGATTTAATTACAGTAACTTTTTTTCGTCAAAAGCGTAGTACCACATCGATATTCGACATATTTGTTTTCTTTTCTCTTTCAACCTCAACTACGTTGCAGGACATTTTTTTTTAACAATTAAATCTCCATTCCCACAATCTTTTCGTTCTGAACGATGTTGCGGGCGTTGATTTTATTCGTTCACACTTCACCACCATGAAAAAACGTATTTATAATTGCACTCCATTTATGCCAATATCATAAATCAGATTTTTTTAAAATCAATATCGCCGTATTAATTATAAGAATATAATAATCGTTATCAATAATCATATAATTATAATAATGTTTTTTTGCATAATGTAACTATACATAAAACTATGTACACTTTTTTAAGGCTGGGTATAGAAGGATGAAAATGATAATAATAGATAATTAATAAAAAAGGAGCAGAAAAAGAGACAAAGAAGAGAAATGTAATTTTCAAGTGTTACTTGGGACATGTCAACAGCGAAACAAAAAATCGTTCCTCAACACATTATATTACATAGTAATATTAGTACAAGGCTCGAGGTGGTTATTCATCACCCTTGTGTGTTTTCATTGTTCTTGTCGCGAAGTGAAAATCAACATGATCAGCCTTACAAAAGAAAACATAAAGCTTAAGAGACTTGCTAATAGATACAAAGTATAGCAATGGTAAAAAATGAAGATTCTTATCGTATTGATTTATATATATTTGTATATTTATATATAATATTTATATTATTTATATTGCACATCCTAAAAAACTAATGTCTAAAAATATAATAATAAACGCAATTAAAAAAAATCTTTACAAAAAAAAAACACTTCAACGCAGAGATCCATGATCGAACGATGGGTTAAAAATTAAATCAAAAAAATGTAGTGTAAAATTTTTTCGATCGAATTCACAACGTTAAAAGCTAAGCTTCTCTTCCTTCGATATTTTCGTCGAATAGCGTAAAATATTCCACAAGAAAAAAAAACAAGTTTACCAAAAGGATCGAGAAGATTTTCACTTCGTGAGATGTTAAATCGAAACACCAATGATAAAAACAAAAAATAATAATAATTTACAACAAATTTATCACCAATGTTTGTTTCTCTTGATTAAAAAACATCGTTACAATTAAATAAAATTGGAAGAAAAAGATGAAACAACAGGTTAAAACAAACGAATAAAAAGAAATATCGACAATTCGCAAATAATGTCTTTCGTATCTACACATTCTTTATATAATAAATTTCTCATACGCGAGAGACCACCCTCTCTGCATTATAATTTACTCATCTTCAAAAATCGGTAACAATCATGGTCACGTTTTTTCTAATACACATCTGAGAGAGGCGTAGTCCCTCTCTTGTCGATATTACGCAATGAAGAAATAAAAATCGAACAAAAAAAAACATGATTTCCTTAAACGATAATAAAATATACAATTACATAACATGTCGAGAGAAGAAGAAAAAAGCGTGCGTGGTAACGGCGGTTCTTTTTTCAATTTGCTCTTTCGTTCTTTTTTCCTATTTTTTTTTTTTTTTTTTTTTTTAATAGCCAAGCAACAGTAACAGCAACGGTATTCTTTTTTCGGGTTGCGGAAGGGTTGCATTATCACCGCATTTTGCTCTCAAGGTTGTTGGTGTACAAAGAAAAAAAAGATGACGAGGGGGGATGGGGCAAGGGGGCAAGTAAAGTAGGTTAAATAGATAAAGAGAGAATAGTTAATAAATAAAGTGTTTGCGGTAAAGAATGTTACTTTACTGTCATCGACAGTGTACAGAATAATAATTCATAATAATTAATGAGAATGATCGTATATAGTAATTATTACAAGCTCCTCTCGATCTTTCTTTTTCTTACTTCTTCTTTTTTTTTGTTAAACCTAAATAATAAATATAACTCTTTTGTTTTTCAATCTCTCTCTCGCTCTCGTTCTCTTTCACTCGCTAACAATTTTTCCAATTTTTTTTCGCGCATTTACACCATTATTATTAATATATAATTCATATTTATATAAACTCAATCACTCGTGTTGTATTGTATTATATGCGTAAGAGGAGGGGTCTCGATGCCTGATTTCTCTCATCCGTTTTTTTTTTAATAAGTTTTCACGATAACAAATCATCATTCTTTTTTCCGGGCCTCTCTTTTTTAATGAAAAAACGAGCCTTTCGCCGATTTTTTACAATATTTTTTTTTCAACATTATTTCGTTCGTTTGGATCGCGATCCAGGTCGTATCATGCCGCCACCGCTGCTGTTGCCGTAGTAGTAGTAGTAGTAGTAGTAGCTGTTGTCTCCATAGTCGTCCGCGACCCAATATCATCTCGAGGAAGAAGAAAAAATAAAAAGCGATGTGCGCACCTGTGCGAGGAGGCTCGTGACACCACCGCGTCCCCGGGTTACACGTCGGTGTATTTGCTCAGCTTGTCGCGTAGTATGCTGTTCTCGCTCTTTAGCCGATCTAGTTCTTGCCTCAGGCCCATGTTCTGCGAAACAAAAACGAGGATAAATGGAGGAAAGAAGGAAGGTAAGGAGAGAAAAACGATTTCGATTAAAACAATCTAACTGTGTGACAAAAAAAAATTAATGAACGTCATGAAAGTCTCACCTCTTTCTCGAGAAAGCCGGCTCGCAGGGCGATCTGGTTCTCCTTCATGCGGCGCGCGTCCCTGGACCTCTTCGCGGCCATGTTGTTCTTTCTGCGCCGGGCCCAGTATTTGTCATCCTTTAGGTCATCGGGCACGAACTGCAACCCCAGTATTTTCAAATTAGATCCATTAGTTGCTTTGCCATGACTGTGTTTGTTCTTAACAAATAGGTAGGAAAATATTTCGAAAAGAAAGAGGAAAAAAAGCAAAAAAAAAAGACAAGGCAGTAGAGAGGTGCGTATAAAAAACATTGATATTTGTGCAGATAGAGTATAGATATAACAAGAGAGAACATGTGAATCATTATTAGATATGTACCTGTTTGCGCGATTTCTTGATCATGGGCTGGGGCTTGAGTTCCTCGTCGGAGAAGGCCCGCGTCCTCGGGTCGAAGTCCCGCCCCGATGATGCCATCGAGAGCGCTATAAGAGACAAGCCATATTGTACTCGCGTCGAGTCCCCTGAGTCTGCCGAGACGAATTCGGGAAATGGTTTTTTTTTCGTGGTTAATTGCTTGGCGCTTTTTGGGCGTGTAGTTAACAAAACTTACAGTATACAGCTCAGAGTACAGTTAAATAATGAACAAAAACGTGAATAAATGTGTTAACTTCACGCGACAAAGAGAAAGAAGGCCAAACATCGTCAAAAATATATATTTGGCGTTTTTCCTACTTACTTTCCGACCCCACGCAAAAACTATGTAAAGAATTCGTCATCGTATCAAAAAAAAAAAAGGAAAAAAGCATAAGAATATCGATACTCACTCGAGTCCGCGGGCGAGGGTGGATTGAGAGTGTCGGGCGAGCAGCACTCGCTGGGTGACGGGGAGCGTTCGCGCTTGGTGATGGGTTCTAGATGGAGGCCGGCCGGGCCCTGATGGCCGTTGCTCGCCGAGCCGTCGTTCTGGCCTCCACCGCCGCCGCCACCGAGCTTGTGTAGTTGACCGGGATGCATGAGGCCGCCGCCGCCTCCGTTGCCGGGCTGATTCTGGGCGCCCGGGCCGCCGTTCGTGCCGTCCACGGGGATTCCATTCTCAGACAGGAACTCGTCGAGATCGACGTACTGTTGAGAAAAAAATCAATTATAGCGAGATTCGTGAGATAGAAATAGGTAAAATTGATTTTCAAAGCCAATGAATGTGATTTATAGCCAAGTATAAAAATTCAGAGATTTTTTCCATCAAAGTTGTTAGTTTCGTATAATTTGTCGAACGTGTTTTTCTCTGTCGTCTATTACAAGAAGTTGATGTGCTTTGTCGCAGTATAAGTGTCAAGCAAGATCAAAAGTATATCGTATCAAGCGGTTGCTGTATGTGTGTATCGTGTATTATATCAATTTTCAAGCAAGTCTGGATCCCAAAAGACAATCGATACGTTTATACTCTCAGGATCATAACCAGAAGTCGAGTAACCGAACTCGCGTGCGTCAGTCCAAACAAAAGATGCAGAGGATGCTTACGAACTACTTATAACGTTACTGCGTGAGTGTGAATTCGGTGCAAGAAATAATCGATTATAACATTGAACCATTAATTGGTGAATTGATAAAAAAATTAATAAAACGATGTTTCGAATATGATCTAAGTATTTTAACCAAAATACGAATAAATATTTATTACATGTTTAAGAATTTCACACTGTGTCTATGTGTAACTTAAGTATACGAATCCAAATCAATCACAACCCAAAAGTCAAAATACATCCCACGCCTAGCATAATTATATTCTCCTTGGAAAATTAAAGACCGAATTAATTCATATCATTGTTTTCTTTCTCAATAAGCGATTTTTCCATAGAAAACTATAGGCTCTGCAAAAAGAGCGCATACAGCTTTTTTTATTGGGTTAAGGTCCGAAACGAAGGATATTATAAAAGCCACACGCTGTTGCTACTATACGGCGCACATTACATGCTACATCTTCAATTATTAGCACGACAAGACCAAGTCGCTCGTCGGGTAGTGTGTTATCTCTATCTGACTACTACGACTACTGCTAGTTACTACTACTACCATTACTACTACTACCGACATGCATCGTATATACACTCATACACACACACACACTTAACGTCGCGGATCACAATGGCTCGGCTTTTAATTGACAGCAATTTGCGAGAACACGTCCGTGTAGCGGCTGCTCCGCCTCGCGACTATTGTAACTATACATACGTCTATATATGTGTAATGCACGTGTACATGCACGTATATCGTTACGAACGAAAAAAAAATCGAATTTATCTCATCGAAGAAAGTCATTTTTTCGAAATCGTCGTTTACGTGATTTTATTTTTTTGTCGTTCCTCGTGTATCGCGATCGGCTGATCGGTAATTCTTGTATGCACAACTGCACGCAGCGGTAAAAAGTTAACCGTATACCGTAAATCATAATTCAAATAGTGGCGAAAGACAGATAGAGAACGAGAGAGAGAAAGAAAGAGAAAAAAATGCGAGATAAGAGAAAAAAATGTATATAGATGGCTTGTTCCGTCGAGCCCGCGAGCTTGGAACGCAAAAATCCTTTCACTGATTCCAAAGATTAAAGAGCTATACTTGTACGTGTATGCGCACGTTACGTAATCACGATCGCGTTTGCATCTCTCCCTCTTTCTTTTTTTAGCAGCAGCGATTGATTTTTCGACCATAAAAGAGCATTTATGGGAGTCATCCCGTGGAAAACGCAAATGAAATTCCACTGCCAATGTGTATACCTAACATCGATTTAACCGCAAAAAAAAAGTTATCCAACTTTTCGAGGCTGCGCACATGTAAAGTAAGCACACCTCGCTGTAAATAGCAAATGAGTTGTGCCGCTCGGTTATAACCCGAGTGTCTATAGTATAAAGCTTAAGCTGCTGCAACGGTACAGCGGAGAGGAGAAAGTTTTCCAACACAACGAGTATAAGAGTAGAGAGAGGTATATAATGCAGCAAGAAGTCGAAGCTGCAAGATAATCGTCAGATTCGAACGTCACGCCATATAGCAAGCAGCAGCAGAGAAAGACGAAGAAAGATAGAGGAAGAAAAGGTCGAAGCTCTCCGGTATACGGTGTTAACCACCACCAGGAATACATATCCTATATATTACTACTCGGGCATGAGTCTCGAAAGAGCAGGAGGAGAAAGGGAGAGAAAAATTCGCCTTTCGCGCAAACTTCCTTTTCTTTCTCCTGCTCTGTATGTGTGTGTGTGTGTGTGTGTTTATATGCACGTCTATATACGTATGCATTGCTGGCGCAGAGTTTGTTCGCGCTTAGCCGCGTGACGGCGGCGATGCAGGAGGCTCGCGCTCGCGAGAGAGAGAGAGGTGAAAGTGACCGCGTGTACGTATGCATGTATGTATGTAATGTAATGCAATATAATATATGAATGTATGGATGCATACTGCGCGCGGAAGGGAATAAAGAAAGATAAAAAACAAGAGATAAAAAAATTGGTAAAAAGGATTTTGCTTTAATTTTTTCATCTCGACTTCGTGAGCATTATCTATATTCATGCGCGCTGCATACATAGCTCATGTATACATATAGAGTATAAATAAAGATCTCAAGGGTTGATTTCTTTCTGTATACGCCGTATGCACCGAATTATGCGATCGTGATCTTAAAATTTTCGTACATAATTTATCTTTCTTTATTTTTAATTACATTGAGAATCTCTCGTCGATTGCGTCCGAACATTTGCAAAAACTTGTCACGAGTATACAGTAACGCGAGACGCTTTGGTGGAATAGATAGCTCGAGTCGCGCGCAGAAAGTCTCATGCCCGCCAAGCCTCGCGTCCACGAGGTCGTTGCACTTTCTCTCTCTCTCTCTCTCGCCGATGCAAGTCAAACATAAAGAGACAATATTATACTGTGAAAACCATAAGAGGGAGAGAGAGAGAAAAGTGTAATTTCATTCGGTCGCGCGCGATCGTCGCTATATAGCTTTTAAAAGGCTATATACTACCTATGCGGCGCGCGAGAGCGATACAATAAATAATTTTATAAATGCACGCGCGCAAGCGTCCAGTCGGCTATAGGCGCGATAATCTGAAAATTCAATCGGGAAAATTCATAAAATTGACGCTCGTTTTTGCCGCTGCTGCTGTCCCGCAGCTTTATATTATATCTTTATATAGGTTTAATTAAGACGCAGGAGATATGCGCCGTGTATACGACTACTTCCTTTTTACGCGCGCGCGTTAGAAATTAGAAATCGATTTTATTCGCCTTGAAATATCTATCCATTGTTACGTGCGTGCGTGGAGCGAACGTACTAATTGTTCGCGATATCGTACATTATAATAATATATATGAAATCAGCTTGAGTTCTCGTGCACGGAGTGTCCAGAAATTTTTTGGCGGCACACGCAAAAAATTATTACTTTCTAATTGATCTCCCATCTCGGCCTATCTAAATATATTCGCTAATAATCATTCGCTTGCATTAACTTTGAGAGAGTCTGGTTAGTACATTATTTATAGATAACTCATTATCGCAAACGAAACAAAAAGCTGATAGCGTTATACTTTTGAAGTACGAGCACACACACGCATACAGACAATGCAGAGCCTTGATCCGAACTAGAGAGAAGGCATTTTTTGGTTAACAGTGTTAGTGATTCAAAAGCCTATGTTATGATGCAGGGGTATACACCAGCCGCGTTTGATCATACACGGGCTACGGCTAACTGTACATGAAAAATGTTCACTATATGCTATTTAATGCAAACCGTTAATAATGAAATAAATAATAAAAAAAGAAACTGATCACCCAACAGCAACGCAAAAAAAGAAATGCAAAATCTCCCGACAGGCCAAAAGAGCAAAAAACAAACAAACAAGGGATTGAAAAGAAAATGAATCAAACGAACACAAGAAAAAAAAACAATAAAAATAATAACTATATAAAAAAATCCTCTGCAAATTGAGTCTCTTTTTCATTTTTTTGATCGAGGCTTACCGTCTCGCGTCTGTGTACATACATGATTTAATACCTTCAGGTCGGCGTCGTAGGGCAGCGTCTTGTCCCAGAGATTCGGTCCGAGGAAGGCTGCCTGGGCTTCGACGTTGCCCCACAGCTCGCCCTCGGCCTCCTTCTTCTCGTCCGGGCCGTCCTTGCCTTGCTTTCCTGCAACAAAGAATTGAGCGCATTCGTTTAATTGTCGCTCTGCACCACACACGAGGTAAAATTATTAGAAACGAAAGTAAGTAAAAATAATTTATAAAAAAAAATTGAATATTCTTAAAAAGTATAGGTCGAGTTGTCAGAGAATCAAAAAAGGGAAATATAATCCTAAAGCATGAGTTGTTTTTTTCAAGTCAGAGCGTTTAGAGTGACTTTGGCTTTCTTCTTCCTACTACAAATCCATCTATGGCTTGTAAAAAAAAGAAAGAAGCATGTGTATACATGGAAGAGTTTTGACCTCGGGTGAGAGAAGTATCTATCTGCCTACACACTCTTTGTATGCTATATTGGCCTTCTTTCTTTCGGGATCCAGCACGCACGCTCGTCCTTGGGCTTTATTAAAACCAGTTAAAATGAAAATCCTATCCAAAAAAAAAAATTAGCCTCGTATAACAATGGAAGAATTAGGTAGAAATATCAAACCAAAGTGCAAAGATAACGGATTTTGCGCGCTGGTTTGCCACTTGATGATAAGCTCGTTACATCGTTAATCGTGCGTGCGTGTGTGTAGGCGCGCTCTTTCTTGCCCGCCAAGCGCAGCAACGAACTTATTAAAGCGTATGTCAAGGTTGTAGGTACACGTGCTCGCGCACACACACACATAGCATGTTTATTGCGGCTGAATGGGCGATTGTCTTTTCCGAAAAGAATACGATGCCTTGTATATATTATGGTAAACTATGATAATAAGATCGCGAGCGCGCGCATTGGCGAACGCTGCAAAAAGTTCGATGAAAAATAAAAAGTCGAAGCTTCTGTTTCTTTTTTCTATCGATTTTTTTATTCTTATTTTTTGTTGCGCTGGCGGGGCAATTAAGAAGCACACAAACGAGGAACGAAGAGTAGTATAAAAATATGTATGGAAAAAGACGCGCGAGCGTATGTATGTAATTTTGCTTTACAAAGACGAGAAATAATGCATAACAATTTTATCCGTACGTACGCACACACACACACACACACACACACACACACACACACACACACACACACACACACACACACACACACACACAGATGGTAACAATTTAATGACCCACACGCACGTTGTATTCTATGTACGTAGTTTCTATATATTAGGCAAAATCATTTGCAACTTCCTCTCGCGCGAGGTTTATCAAGTTTTCTTTTTCTACTTCTATGTTTCTTTTTTTTCGCTCTTCGCTCTTCTAGGCTTCAAATCGTGATACATACACATACATGATACTACAAATCGTTTCGAAGTTTCTCGGAAAAAAAAACAAAAAAACCATCGATCTATGTACTACTGTACAAGCACACGGATGTCGACGTTATTATCGATAATAAGGCGAACACACACACACACGTATTTTTGCCTAGCATGCAAATTCCTCTCGCTTTGGGTATAAAGAAGTTCAAAAAATAGGAGAAGAAGCTACATTTTTCCCGAGAAGTCATCGATGTATCCGGAGAATTTCATTATTATTATAATAGCGTGTCTATTAGGTGAAGTTGAACCAGGTTGCAATTAAGCGAATTATCTAAACGTTGGGGCGGCTCGGTTATTCATTATTAAAAAGCTTCATGGGCGATGATCGCAACAACAACACAGCTGGAACTTGAGCGTTTGAGCTTCGGTTATATACAAATTTTGAAAGCAATCACAGTTTCAACGTCTATCATCTGTATAACATATAGATATATTGTATAATTAAAACTTT
This sequence comes from Trichogramma pretiosum, assembly GCF_000599845.2. Lineage (NCBI taxonomy): Eukaryota > Metazoa > Arthropoda > Insecta > Hymenoptera > Trichogrammatidae > Trichogramma > Trichogramma pretiosum. The sequence continues at coordinate 123,917 of NW_019641619.1, read as the reverse complement.
GCAACACATTGTCCATAATACTTATATATTTTTTAAACTTTGGTATATTATACCAAAATCTTAAATGACCACTTGAGGGTTTTGGATGCGACATATATTGACGATAACCGAACTATATGCCAAGTATATCGTTCAAGAGATTACTGAACGCGACGTAAGCTTGCACGCAACCTTTATTTTTACTAAGGAGCTGATCTAACTTGTAATAGTCCGCGGAAACAACGAACTAAAGTGACTTTGCTATGAAATATTACAAATTTTAGAAAAACATTTGAGAAAAACTATAATGAACACGATAATATTCGTTTTAATTTCAGCATTATCCTTCACAATTAGAAGATGTCACGCTTTTTAGATTCAATATCTCAATTTACCATTACTATGCTTTTAACTTTCATCGCCCAAGTTTCTCTACAAACACGTTACGATAATATCCAAATATTCGCCTACGATACACGTGCTTATAGACACGTGGCCACGCGACACTGCACACAGCAGCGGCGGCGCGAGTGTCCTTGAGAGAAGATCGCTGCTGCTGCAGCACAGGACTTATATGCTCCTGTGCAGCGGCACACAACTTCTCTCTCTCCTTTTTCTCCTCTTATTCTTTACTCCTATCCTTCGAGGAATCGACGCTCATAACGGTAAACGCGTAAAACGTATTATATCCTATATAACCAGATTCTCTTAGCTTTTGTCGATTTGCTTGTCGTAGACTGGCAAAGTCCAATAAGTGGATTGCCTTGAGAGTGGAGTAAGTCAGTGCCGAAATCTTTTTGCCATCGAGCGAGGGAGATTTTTAGGCGCAAATGGCTAAAGATCCGCAAATCTCGCTCATATTATATATATATATATATATATATATATATGCACGATTCAATCCGTTCGATCAATTCGTTCTAATTATCTTCTCTATAAGGCAGAGAGAGAGAAAGACAAAAATACTTTATCTCTCCCGTAGCATCTCTCTATTATATATCGTAGTAGGCAAAAAAAGGAAATAATGTGTAAAAACTTGACGTGTGCGCGCACACACACATACACACATATATAAAACAAATCAAGTACTGCTATATGTTTACAACACCGAGAGAGAGAGAGAGAGAGAGAGAGAGCGACAGCTCTGCAGCTATATGTAGCGCGAGTTATCCCACACTGTGTTGCGGCATAAACGCGCGGATTGAATGAGAGGACATCCTATAGCGGAAAACGCTCGTTCCTGCCTTAGACGCCTGTGTCTCTATGTGTGTGCTTGAACACGTATTTTGCATGCAAGTATACGTGTGTGTGTGTGTGTGTGTGTGTGTGTGTGTGTGTGTGTGTGCAGTGGGAAAAAATAAAAGAGTCACGGTGCGGCTAAAGGACATTATACTACTGCGCCGATCGCGAGCCGTTAATAATTATAATAATAAATAATTAATAATGAGTCAGAGAAGTACACCTGTACAGATACAAACACACACACATATAAAGGCGGGGCTTAAATTAATCTTTCTTTTCTCACAGCAAACTCGTCCGTGTACCTATGTGTGTGTGTGTGTGTGTGTGTGTGTGTGTGTGTGTGTGTTTACGTATGTATCTCTATAGCCTTGGACCCTTTCGTGGACTCTATAGATTATAATACACGCCGCGCTGCAATTTCGAACGACATGCGATGCTGCTGCTGCTGCACTTCATGGCTCACGACGAGTGTGCAGCTCAGGGAGTGTCATTTATAGGCAATAATTTTTTTTCTTCCTCTCCAACTGATATACTGCTTTTCCACACAACTTCGAAAACTTGATTTTTCATAATTATATCGCTTTTATTTTTCTCGCTAATTCCGATTATAAAATGTGTCTCCTCTACGATGAGTATAAAGTACATTATGATTTTTTAACGATCGCGCAGAAAAGTATCTCTCTCTCTATTAGAGCAAAAGTGAGAAAAACGAGTTTTTCGCGCGAGCTGAAATTAAGTGATAATAAAGGCGAAAGAGGCAAAAAATCTCTGTCGGGCCGTGTACAGTTATATTAGCTGAAACGGCAGCAACGGCAGATATCGTTTCAAGGCGAAGGCAGTTTTTAGCTGCTGCTGCTGCTGCTGCTACCTAGCGAGATCGTAAAGCTGCGGAGTGTATACAAGAGTATCTGCTGCTCGGAAATTCAGAGACTTTTTGAGAGTGAGCGAGATAGCTGCATTAAATGCCTTTAATGAAATACTCGATAATAAGCGCACACCTCGGATATAAGCTACTTATTAGCATTATACATGCGATCGGTTGCCGATCGACGTTGTAGTGTATAGTGTACACATTGCACATTAAATGGCCATAGGTTTACTTCATCGTCGGCGCAGCACATGTCGCACGGCGCGCGTTTGTATGTAAGTTTTATATATATATACTCATATACACACACGCAACTACGCGTGTAAGTAAATTGTGTACACCCAAGGACTTGCTATACATACATACATTGGTATACAAGTGCACAGAGGCAGGATCTGATTAGCCTGCGATATTTCTTTTACTTTTTTTTTTCATTTTTCTGTTTTCCAGCTGTATATCTATCTATCTGTGTAAGTGCGAGCGCGAAGGATTTTCGATACGAATTGCAGATAAATCCACGCAGACACGCGCGGAGAGGAAAGAAATGTGTAGCGAAATTCCGCACGCATGCACGACAGTGTCGCAGCGGATATACATTCGATCAGCTTAGACAATCGAATTATTATCATTATTGTTGCTATTATTTACTTTTTTGTAACGCTGCAATTACGCATCGACTTTACCGTTAACAGCGGCAGTGATATATTTATAAAAATGTGCCGTTAGATCATCTGCTCGGCATTGCGGAAAAATTTATAAATCGGAAAAAGCTCGCACAGAGAGAGAGAGAGAGAGAGAGAGAGAGAGAGAGAACCTTGCCAATTAGTCATCGCTCATTCTTTCTCGATATATAATATATAATGTTTTTCGCAGTGGCGGTGCAACTCGTGTTATGTATTATACCTATGACAGTTTATTGCTTTGTAAATCAGATTTATTATATCGCCAATAACAAATAGGCTGTAACTAATCGTATCGCACGAGGCGGCGGTGGCGGTAGTGCAGTGGCGGCATCGTTCGCCGTTATAAATGTTACAGTATCCTCATTGTAGCTGATCGAATACACACACACAAATTTTCACACACGGTATAGTAGTTTGATATCGGACGACCAGCCCGAGAGCAAAGAAAATAGTAGAGGAGTAAATATAAATGAAAAATAAATAAAACACAAGCTCCAACGACAAAAAGTAGGTGCTACTATTACTATAGAGAGGAGCAGCGAAAGAGCAGCGAGACTATATGCGGTATTATTAGTGGACAGATCGTCAAAGAGTCGCGACTCGTCCTTGAACCAAATTACGGGCGGGCCCCAGAGCCGATGTTCATTCTCTCTCTTTCTCTCTCTATACTCCGTTGTTGTCTCTGTCTGCCTATGTGTATAGTATATGCGTGTGTTTAGACGCGCGACTACTGCTGCTGCGCTCCGGCGCACAATAATGCGAAGCGCGCTCGAGCCAAGCGACGTATATATATAAGCGCATGTATAGCGTGCGGAGCATCCGCTCTGGATTTTTATATACCTGAACATACACATACACACACACACAAATGGACATAGACACACAATCTGTTGTCATGGCTTAGCTTTGCTTTTACAATCGACAGAATAAATGTGTGTATGTGTATTCGATTATAAATATAAAGAGATAGAGAGAGAAATTAAATTATGATTATTCGGGCGGGCAAGTAGAATAAGTCATTGTTTCGCGAGACTCCGAATCGCCCGCCCGCTCGCTCCGGAACACATCTTCTCTCCTTCTCTCTCTATCTTTCTATTTTTGTTTATTCGTCAAACAAAATGTGGACAAAAGCAGCTCTCCCTGCTGCGTGGGTGTGTGACTCGCGATTAAAAATACGTAATATTACGCAACTCGCGATCGCGTATTTATCGAGCGACTTTCTGGATGGACGTTCGCTTTATCTAGGTACAACACAGGTGTACGTTCCCCAAAACTATATATAGTCGCGCTGCGACCGCGCAGCTAGAAAAACTTTTTTTTTGTTGCTCCACATCTTCGGCGCGATCATAACTACGACTAACGTATCGATAAATTATGCATCTCGTTGACCGGAGCGCGGAGGGACGTACGACTAGTTTTTCTCCTCGTTCTCTATATATAGTTTCTCGAGTATTTGTTTTAACGTCGCATAATACGCGAAGTTTATAGATTTTCTCGCGCGATATACATACGATAATGTAATCCCCCCATATTTAATGCTGTATCATACGCATGTATATTTTTGCGAGCGTAATTTATTGTACTATATCCATGCGTCGATCGACATTATACGCGCATTAATCATCTTCGCTCACGCGCGCGTTCCTTTGCATGTAGATTTGTTGCTCGGTAAAAGCAGTAGCGTTAAAGTCGCCGAGAGCACTGAATACGCTCGGTGTATATGCCGCGATCGAGCTCGAACGAGCAAAACTCGTATTTTCGCATAATATGCGTCTAATTAATTACACTTTGATTCATGCCTGCGCACGGACACACGTACATACACCTGCGTTTGACCAATACTCGACGCGGACTCGCTGTGCAAAAGCTCGAATGTATAAGATGGTGAGGTGGGGAGGGGGGAGAGAGATACATTATGAATTCACCAATAAGTGCACTTTTATAAATTGGTTAATAATGAACTCCTCGCGTCCATTAAGACGAGCTTGCTCGCCTGTGCCGGCTTGGTAATAATAATATCATAGGCTTTTATGCGAGTACAGTCCCGTGAAACGTGCATCGAATCATATTCTAATTTATCAAACTATTCTGTACTCCATGCTGCTCGCGTGTGTGTCTATGGATTTATATCGTGTTATATAAATTTTATATATTGATTCGAACTCCTTAACTGTTATGGTATATGGTATCGCTATACACGCGCATACATAAAGAGCGTTTAAATATCTCAATCTTGTAATTATATGATAATGCGTAATACGTTCGATAATTGTGTGCTTTAAATGCGCGTCTGTCTGCGAGTATTATATACGTTTATCAGGCCATTGGTTATCAGCGAAGAAAGATATGAGATTAGGATATGTGAAGAATTAGAAAAAGATTATACATGCTGCGGGAACGGAAACTACTCGAGAGACTCGAATCAAAGCTTATGAAAGTTCCGCAGCCGCTTCGCGTGTTTAAATATATCATCGTACATATTCGCTTCAAGATCGTTTTCTTGACGATCTCGTCGCCGCGATTTTTTCGTCAACTTTCGCAGATTTTTAACTACATAAAGTATAAAGTTGACCTTTTTATCGAGCCGACCTACATTTCCGACACGATCTTCTCGCGTAGGCCAGTTGATGAGCATGATTAAGATAGGTACGAAAGGTGAGTATCAGAGCTTCGTTTGATTTTATTTCTTACGGGACGCAGATTTTCACATCGTACATTAGCCGTCGTATATACGTATATAGGCTCTGTATGCTGCGCAGCAACAAGCGTAATCACATTGAAATGAGCGACAATTTATTCCCGTTGTGTAGTATATATGTACGCATGGCAATTTCCCAAGCCGCCGTCGTCGTCCCCGCGCGTAGCGCAAGTTATATTATATACCTATATGTTTATTTTATCAATACCATTTCTGTGTATTAACTAGCCACTTACGATGTCAAATGCCGTTAATTTTCTTTTTCTTTTTTTTTTCGCTCAGCCCACGCAACGAGTATAATCGTCGATATTCGTACTTTACTCGAGCCGATACATATAACACGTATCTGAAAAAATACACTGGCGGTGGCGTTATAATACTACTACTACTAGACTACAACTGCTACGAGCCGCCACGACGGTATCCGATATCTCGTCGAGTTTCCGATTTTTCCTTATCCTTCGCTCTGTACGGCTCTCGGCGGCGATCGAATTTTCCTCTCACGCGTACGGGCGCGCGGGCAAAGCTCCTTTCTCACCCGTACGGCAGAGATTCACTTTCTGTGCGCGCGTCTCGCGTTCGCACGAGCAATCCAATACTCGAGCACGAGGACAAGTCGCGGTTCGACGCGACTATATATACTGGTGGCCCCTCGCCCATATACCGTCGATACGTAATACGACGCAGGCTATAACGACGATGTGTTAGAGAGGAATTATAGACGCGCGGGCAGCCCAACGTACGTAATTTTAATGAATATAAATAGCAATGTCATATTGCGGGTGGTTGGTCGGTTGGGTTAACGCAATGCCACATTTGCTACGTGTACACGTACGTGAAGCACTGCGAGGAATGCGCAATTGTTGTAATGTCACAAAGTATTCTTCGTCGTTGGTTGTTGTTATTGTCGCACGTATGTGTGGACTACGCGAGCGCGAGAGAAAAAAAAGAAACGCATTAAATTTTATTAAAGGCACGTGTGGATGCGTGGATGTTGTGTGTGTGTGTGTGTGCGGTAAAAGAGGCTACTTAGCGGTCGGCATAAATCATGACTTTAGTGGCCTATGTAGCAGCAGCACTAGAGTACCTTCTTCGACTCCTTTTTTTCTTCACAGCTCGTAATACGTAAAGCACGAGTTTTAACGATTTTGTTGACGGCTAATTTTTATTTTTATTAAATAGAAGAATTCTCTCGAGATCCATAATAACGATTGGTTGGGTGGAGTAACGCGTATGAGAATAGAGCGAGGACTTTAAATATTGTGACGACGAAAGAGAGACAGAGAAAATAAAGTAGAAGATCGGTATACGTTATACCGATCTGCCGAGAAAGTTGAAAAAGCTCGCTATAGTGCAGGCTGGAGCGGTTGTATATATATAGTTTTATCCGCAATTAAAATAAAGTAATTAATTTGCATTAACAAGATAGAACATATCCTCTCGGCGCGAGGCAAACGCCAGCAAAGACACTCGCGCGTTTACAAACACATATACTATACGCGGAGCGCAAAGTGTCGATTACAAAACTTACAACTCTCGTATACATACACGGCACTCGCCCGTATGTGTATTTTATTTTTCTTTCTTTTTCTGCACATATTATATGCGCGATCGTGTCGTTTGCGATTTCTGTATAGGTATGTATACTACTATACTGCAGCCCACCATCTAATATTATTGCAACAAAATCACTTTATATGTTCATTCCAGTTTTCTCTCTAGGCACGAGAGAGAATCTGGTCAAGTTTATGTATAATGTAAAAGCGCATTATGGGATATTTTTTTTCATGACTCAAAATGCGCGTGTTGTTTCGTCAGCGTCAGCGCGGAGCGCCACGATAAAGCTTTGTATGTAAACAGAGAGAAAAATAAATAAATACAATTAATAAATTTCTTCTTCTCAAAGGAGGAGCTCCGTATTAATCGTACCTCCTTCACGAACGAATCAATTCTGAGTCACAGCTGTGTACTTTATGCCCAGCTATACGACACGTCGCGTACGAGAAAATAATAATTTTTAGTGCAGATAATGAAACTTAGAATTTTACGCTCGTCGCCGTCGTCGTCAACGTTGGCGTCGGCGGCGGCGGTGGCGGTGGCGGAGCGAGTGGTTTACCGCATCTCTCGCGCCGCCCGCGAATACCTACGTATGTGACAGACCGCACAATTGCACTCGTCGTTGTGGGCATGTGTGTGTGTGTGTGTGTGTGTGTGTAAGTTTACAAACAAGCATATAGAAAGATAGTAATATAAAGGACAGCCACACACCGAACTCGAGGATGATCGCGCATGGAATCGGACACTTTGTTGTTGACAAGCTTCCGAGAGAAAATTAAGAAACTACGTTATTCACCGACAGAAAAATTAATATAAAAACGTTAACGCAGTACGCGTAACAATGGGGCGCATTATAATATACTGCAGAAATTGATAGAGCCGTGCATTGTCACGCGTGTCTAGTAGCATGTGTAGTCCTTGAGTCGAAAAAAGGAATGGATGATGATAATCGTGCCGTGGATTTTACTTGGCCGCACGCGAGCTATATAAAAGCGTAAGTGTCTTTATGCAAATTTTCCCGTTATTAATTAATTTTCTATTAGATCTGATGACACTCGCTACACAGGATGTCAATTAAGGAACACATACCGCTAACAACGCCAGCAACGGTTCTCACGGCGATTTTTCCGTCTTTCATACGATGTCTCTCGCGCTTTTTTTCTCCTATTTTCGTAATATATAATGTACAATACGCACATTTATATTGTTGTCATGTCGCGCGAAGGTAAAAGCAGGTGCTCGTACGAGTGGATGCATCACGGAGACACAAAAATAACGCGACGCAATCTGTATACCGCTGCGCGTCAATAATAATCGACTCGTTAAGACTCATCTCTTCTCGTCCGTTCGAGGATAAGATACCGCGATCGGTGAGGTTCATTCGTTAACGCACACGTGTATAAGCACGACGAATTTCGTTCTCTCATAGGCTTTTGGTTATACCGCGAAAAAAAAAAATGCAAATACCCTTTCGAATCTCTTTAAAGCCTGCGTATAGACGTTTCACCGCTGTCCATATACATGCAGCCAGTTAAAATACACGTGAGTACGTGTGTCTGTATTATATATCAGCACTAGACGATCTTAGCATCTACTACATATACTGCACACGATATACGAAACGCGAAGCTTATAAAAGGCATCCCGAGCTCGCGAAAGAGAAATAGTGAAAAGGGGATATATAGCAGTAGTATATCCTATCTATAGGCGAATTTCGCTTTCGTTCGGGCTCAGGCGCACTCGCATTATACACCGCTGAGACTCTTTCTTTCTATACACCGTACCATTATGCCTGTATATACCTATATTCCTTTTCTGCCTTAATGTCTGTCTGTGTGCAGTGCACCAATACACCTAGACACTTTTACCTTGCGCTGCACAGTGTAGTACACACCGGGAGATCGGTTCAATGCACTCGACGAGTCGCGGAATATATACAAGTGAAAGAGAGCTGGGTAATATAAATGCGCGGGAGGATATACAGCCGCTTTTAAAAGGCTCCGATATAATTTTTGCCTCGCACTGACCCGTTGACCCAGTCGCGCAGCTGCTTGTGATTGCGTGCGTACCTTTTATATACAAACTCATGACGTAGGTACTATATGCGTGCGTATATTGGCGATATCGATGGGAAGTTATTACGAAGAGAGGAAAAAACGGAATCAATCGAAGAAAAAAATATCCGCATACGCTTTATAAGCCGACACAAGGGCGACCGCAGATTTGTTTATATGTAAATATAGCGAGCGATGAGTGTGTGTGTGTGTGTGTGTGTGTGTGCGCGCGATCGCGCGGGTACGTCAAGGTGGATTATATTATATTATATGGAAAAGCCGCATGATATACACCTAGGAATTTAAAACCCGCGCTTGCGCTAGAAAGAGAGATAAGAGAAAAACTTCAGGTAAATATAGGAGTTTTATTTAATGGTAACATTAACGAGATGTAGACGAGATACCGTCTACGCGTCTCGTGAGCTGCCTTTAGTAGTAGTAGTAGTCTCTTATAGTGCACGAAGCACATTATCGGGGCGCTATGTATGCGTAATGTGTGTCCCGAGAGCAGCAGCAGCAACAGGTGCATATGCGCCTTGCCTCTCATACATTTTACCTATTCAAAGTAATTAAGTCGTTTTGATTATTTTATCCAATAAATTCCAATTGCGAATTAGAAGTCTCCCATGTGTGTGTGCGTTAATACAATTTACAAGAGGACAGAATAAATATCGAATTAATTTTCATTCGTTTGACGCTTCGACGATAAACACAGACGTATATGTATATAATATAAACTCGCGCGCGTCGCGGCTTAGTTTGTAAAAAAACGAGCCGCGCAGTGCTGTGCACTTGCTGCCCATAAGTGAGTAATTTCTTTTTTACACTGTATATAATGTTGGCGCGTACGAGCTTCGAAGAGAGAGAGAAAAAACCTCGGGCAAATTACAAAATATCCCCGGCTGCGAGCGTAGTTTACTGCTACACACCAGCAGGTCGTATCAGCGTGAAAAGTGTATCGCACGATCGTAAAATAAGTAAGTGCGCTGCACCGACGCGCGATATTTACGAGTCGATTACCATCGGGTCTCTCGGATTGAGAAGAGAGAGAAAAAAAGGTTGAGGTAAGAGAAAAATGAGCGAACGAGAAAAGTATAAGGAAGGCAAGCAGCAAGCCGATACATGTATACGTAGTCAACCCTTTGATATGTGGGATTTAGCGATGAATTTACTTCGCACGCTTTTAATTTTCAATGGAAAGTTTTTAGCCGTTCGCTCGAAGCTCCCCTTCTTTATGTATGCTGATTAGAACCGATCATTACACGATGTTTACAATGTTCGGCGCGACTTAATATATACTTTTTTTTTATTTACTGAAATCACAAGTATCAAAGCTCTCGACTTATCGAAAACGAGGAGAAATTTTTTTCTTAAATTGCGGTCGTCGTCTACTGCGCGAACTTTTTTTTAGGTCGGAAATCAATTAATTAAAAAATTATTAAAAGCCACGCGCGCTTGGCGAGTGTACGAGTGAATTTCGATTAGTCACAAGCGCGGCGCAGCACTTTTGCGCGTTTCACCTCTTAATTTATTGAAGTATTTTTTAGAGCTAAGGACACTCCTCTACGAGAGGTTGGAGTAGAAAAAAAGAGTAAGTACCAGAAGTAGAGAGAAAGCTTGTAAAGTACGTCGGGGGAAGTGTATCGATATGTTTCGCTTCGAGAGGATCCACCGATGATGACTGCATGGAAAGCTTCTCAAAATTCACCTGGTTATAACTTTGATCTTTATTATGAATTTTAAGTTTTTTTTCTTCTTTTTTTTTTCAAGACCTTGAAGCAATGTGCGTCCGAATGATGAAAATGTAGAGCGACACAAAAGAAGAGAAAAAAAAATGTGTTAAAGCTCGTCGCGCGCGTCGCTTACGATGGACACTTTACGTGCGTCTGTTATACCTGTCCGACTCCGCACTGCACCGAAGTGCGCACGGAGCGCTCATAATTCAAGTATCTTATGTATTCATAGACCAATGGCCAGTTTCTACATTATCTCCTCGGAAATGTCATTGTTTCATTGTTTTACGCGTCAATGCTTTTGACGGCGAGCGCGAGGAAAATACATCGCACCTGCGCCAGCGGCGGCGACGTGATTTTCTCTTTCGCGCGTAAGTATATTATGCAGTTTTCGAACTCGCAAAAAATATAAAATGAAGTAAAGAAATTTGTGCAGCAATAAATATTGGTGCAGGTGATATCGATGATTTGAACACGTGTGAGCGCGCGAATCGATTTCTATATTTTCGAACGGGAAACCAAATCATCCCGTTCGCACTTTTGAATTCCCTTTTATTACTCTTTTACTGTACAAAAGTATAAAACCACTATATTGATTTATTCATCGAAATGATGAATGAAAAATAAAGTAAAAAAAATATTCCATACGCGCATATGTTAAGAAAAGGTAAAAAAAAGGCGAAGAATGAAAAAGAGAAAAGCAGCGCCGCACGCCGCTACACCACTTCCTTGTTCCGCGAGCGTCGTCGCTCACACGATTCACCGCGCGTATATACACATAGCACCAATCATGATTATGGTTTTTCGTGGCTCTTTTTTTCGTACAGCAAGACAAGAGTATATTTCAACGGCAAATTGACGCCTTTTTTTTCTCTCGCTCTCGCTCGCTCACCTCGATGCTCGAGCTTCAAAATGAATCGCGGGCTTGAAAATCATTGTGCAGCTTCAACTTTATACGTACAGCTTTTTCGATCCGTATCCGCGAGAAAATCTCGAGCATTTCTTTCTCCATCCGCGGGAAATCTCATCGCTTCGTGCGGCTTATCTCGTTTTTATAATATATTTTTATTTTTCTTCGCGCGCTATGTACCGCGCGATTCTCATCGAGCGATCTTGCGATTATCTCTCGGCGAGCGGGGGCACTTAAAATACATGAGCAGCACGAGGCTCGCTCGCTCACACATACACACGTTTATATAAAGTGGAAAGAAATTTCAATGAAAGTGCATATCCTTCACCGTTTCGAGCAGAAAAAAGGAGAGAGAGAGAGAGACTCAGACAGACAGAAGAAGAGAGCGAGAGTTCACGATCTACGGTGTAAAGATCGGTTCGCGAGACAGGAGCAGCGGTACCGAGCGCTATAATATAAACTGCACACATACACCAGTGAAACCCGCATTCGATATAAATGTATACGCACCTACATAGGCCGCTGCCACTGCCGTACAACACATGCATGCGGTGAAAGGTTCATCGACCTCGTCGTCGTCGTCGTCGTCGCGGCGGCGCAAAAGTAATGCACATGGAGCACAACATTCGCAGCGCAGACGAGACAAAGGTTTCAATTATCGTATGTATAAGCGCGCACGGTGAGAAGCGCCGCGTCGCGAAGTCGTCGTTCTCGACGTATCATGCGTTTTTTCGGGAAAATCTTTTTGCCACTCGAAATCGTGTAATATCGTCCAGTTCCTGGTCTCTACGTTCTCGTGTATACGCGAGCTTCTCAGGCAAAAACCAAAAAAAAAAAAAAACGGAGATAAAGTTATACGAGGTAGCTGCCGATAAAAGAGCGAGCAGCCCGCGTTGTAAACGAGATAAAAAGAAAGAAAGAAAGAAGAAGGAACTGCGAGCAGCAACTTTCCCTTTCGATTCTGCGCGGCCTCATCCTCTTATCTCCCTCCCACACGTCTTTTTCGAATTACCCTCGTTTTCGCAGCAAGCAGCAAGCAGCGGTACTCGACTCTCTCTCTCTCCCCTCAACCTCGGTATAAACTGAGGGAGAAAAAATTGAAAAAAAATAAATCACGGCAGACCTGAAAGAAGAAGGAAGAAAAAAAACATCTCTCCCCGGCGTTTAATCCTCCGAGTGCATTTTCGTGTACACGTATTTACAATATACACGCGTATAGTGTACCACACACACGCCACCATGCATACATGCATATAATAATGTAAAAGTCATATCTCAGGCCGATGTATACACACGTATACACAGCAGCGAGTACACCTCGTCGATATATCCGCGAGCTCGCACGAATCGTCGTCGTCGTCGTCGTCGTCGTCGTTGCAGCTATATAGCAGCAGTGAAAGTTAGCCTCGGCCACTTTCGCCCCGGCTCGCAGCTGGTTTCCGGGCTCTCTCGCCGTGGCCAGACTATATGCACTCCGCGAGCCGCGAGAATTGCGCCTCGCTGCACTTATATACTGTTGTAAGCCGCCTATGTTGCGCCGCCGCCGCCGCTCGCGGTTATCAATTTTCTATGCGCGCGCGGTGTTAACGGCCTCTCGCGCTGCGTCGAAAAAAAAAAACAAGGATAACCCATCGCGCGCAACTACACAAATGTATCTATTGTAAAACCTTTTGTCTTCGAGTCAGACTCGCATATTGGCAGCAATTGCCGATATATTTATTGCTACGTACGATAGCGTACGTATCGTGGCGCGCGGAATAGAGTTTGGAGAAATATATATGCTTCGTATCTTCGTCCTTCCTCCTCCCAAGAGTAGTAATAGTCGTACGGATCTCGCGGCGAGAGAGGATTTATGGGCCTTTTAAAAAAGCTCCAGCACGCTTGTCTTACAATAGAGACGCTGCTTATTCTTGAAACTTTTTGTGCGCGTATTTTTTTTTTTTTGCTATATATAGCTAGAAGACGGACTGTACAGACGATGATTAGTTGCATCGTTGTTTTGTGTATTTTATCGATGTCTCGAAACTAAGAATATATCTTGCATACAAGCTCGTGCTCGTAAAATATGCATTTGACATTCGAACGTGAGCACGTGCCGCGCACATTGAAAAATTGTATCTGCGTCTGCAGTCTCTCTTCGAACGAGTATCGCAGGCCGAAAAACCGGAAACGCGGGCGAAAATCGCGCGTACGATTCGAAAGCGCCCGCTTCGTTTCGGTATTTTATAGATGTATATACCCAAAAGTTAGCAGTGCATGTACACCGTACACAGCTGGAACAAAAAAAAAGAAGAAAAAAGAAGGAACACGTCGAGCTGTGTATATCCTACTAAAATGCACAATGATGCACCGTTGGCTTCTTTCTCTCTCTCTTTCTTTCCTCTCTACGGGGATCGCTCGAGACTCTTCCTGGAGACGTGAACGTCCTCCTCCTTCTCCTCTATGGATGCAACTCCTACTGCTACTACTACTACTATTACTACTTGTACTGTCCCCGTCGCTGATGCCTGCGATCGTAGCGACGTTCCTCGTGCACTGCACCGCGCGCGCATCGTGGAATAATACGTTACGTGGAATAATCCGTTTTCGCTCTGTATAGCGTTGCGCTTGTTGCGCATGATTTCAGAACTTTCTCTCGCCGCCGCCTGCCGAGAGACGCGAGCCGTTTAAATGCAGGGGACTTGCAGCACTGCGCGCGAGAGCGAACGAGAGTAACGCGCGCGTGAATGAGTCGATGAGCTCGCGTAGGATTATTACGGGTCTGTGTAACGTACAGACTCGGACTTTGGATTGCCGAAAATTTTCCGATCGTTCTTGTCGTCGCGTCGACATTCTCGAGATAAGTCGAGATAAGAATTTCGCGGATCGAAGAAGTCAAAAAGGGAAAGTGCATCAACTATCCTCCCCCTCTCATACGCGAACGCGGCACGAGATATTATTTATGGCTTTTAATAATTCGTGTGTCGTAACTCGCGATACGTGGTACGTCGTGCTATGCGATACATAGCATATATAGGCGAAAATTCACATCGCGCATATCATACTCGCGTGTATATCATATCGAGGCATATACGGTAGCCCGCCGCACACTTTCTTTTATCGTGATATAGCTCAAAGCTCCACTGTCGTCGTCGTCTTTACTTTAGCGTCGCACGCCGATGAATGATCGGGTAGTTCGTACAGTAGTCTATCCTTCCTTCCTTTTTTTTTTGTTGTTGCTTTGCCTTTCCTCTCGTTTGACTTCCGATTCGATTCTATCTCGTCGACAATCAAGAGACAGGCCAGCGTTATAAACGCGCTGTCTCGTTTTGGCGCGTTTTAATGAGCTTCGCGTACAGCGCGGGCAATTTCTTTTGCCCCCCAGGGCAGCAGCGGAGCGATCGCTATATATGTTTTAAAAACAATCTAATTCAAAGTCAAGTTGCTCGGCAATTGCTCGCGCGCTCGCGTTCGCTATTAATCGGTATTATATACATACGGCAGTTATAGCGGCGGCGGCTTTCGGATTAGATTGTAATTAGCAGGTACACTAAACGATTTAGTTTTTTGTTCGCTTACATACATACATACATACATACGTCTTCCTCCTTCCTTTTTTCCTTGTTAACTTTCATAGAGGGTACTTAATTATCATATCTCGCGCGCGGAGGCTAATCGTTTTTCGTACACATATATTTATGTATCCCGTGTACTACACATACACACACACACACACACACACACACACACACACACACACACACACACACACACACACACACACACACACACACACACACACACACACACACACACACACACACACACACACACACACACACACACACACACACACACACACACACACACACACACACACACACACACACACACACACACACACACACACACACACACACACACACACACACACACACACACACACACACACACACACACACACACACACACACACACACACACACACACACACACACACACACACACACACACACACACACACACACACACACACACACACACACACACACACACGATATCGTTACGCAAAAGCCGTCGTCGCGGTAGAAGAAAATACCAAAACACTCGTTCGGGGGAGGGTATATGTAAGAAAATTGAACGCCATCTCTCGTACGCGTAAGACCCTCATTAGGATATATTAGGGAACTCGAAATACGCACGCGTGGGTTATGATATGATACCATATACACCAGTGCGCACACGAGCGTCTCGAATTACCGCCTGGACGATACTCCACTAAAACACCGAATAAGAAGGATAGAAAGAGAGAGAGATATGAGGAAATGTAAAATTTAACGTTGCGCTCGCACGCGCGCGGGAAAGCGTGACGGATATCACAAGGAAGTATAATGTGCCTGGCAAAAAAAAAGTGCGTAGTAACAACACACGCATGCGTACGGCTTGGCTTTTTTTTTTTAACCAAGTTCTATAATGACTGTATCGAGCCTTGGTTATCTATCGTGGTGTATAGATGGACTTGTAGTATAGGCACGACTGCTGTTGTGTGGCTATTATTCACCGGTTAATTACAAGACATAGATATAGATATGGTGAAGATTGGAACCGTTAAAATATAATATTAATTAATCGTTAATTTTTAGGAGGGCGTATAACAATAATCGCATGTATAAATTTACATTATAATGCTTATACGTATAGTATTAATATAATTATGATCATGCAAATTGGTTAGATAATGACATAGAACACTTACTGTGAACCGTAGTGTTACTACTTTGGGAGTTTTTGTTAGTCGAGGAGGTGGTCTTACCTAAAACAAAAACACATAAGTTTTAGTCAATCACTATCAGTTTTTTTGTTTTCTTTCTGGATAATTTTTCAATGAAGTAAGTCATGGTTTTACATTTATTTACACAATATGAGTATGGGAGGGAGAAAAAAATACACATATAGGGTAAGTAATTCGGTTGATTCATTGGATTCGTCATCTTGGTCATCGCAAGAGCGAGAAAATCGGTATGTACAGAGAGAGAGACGATCGGCGCTCGGCTATTCGGCCACTTTCCCCTGCAACTGCACACACACACAGCCGCATATCATCGTTGCGTAAGCGAGCGGAGAATTTTTAAACTTTCTTTCAACTGCGAATCTCAGCTCTCCTCCTCCTCTTACACTTTTTTCCGTCTCTCTCTTAACACCGATCTTTTGCCGGAATCTCGAGGCGTGCATAATGATACCTTTTGATCGTGTATACGAAGGAGACGTTACCGATTTTTTTTTTTTTTTTGCTAAAAAATCTCGGACGGTGAATATAAAAGTGCCGCGTGCACACACGCACGCACGTTATAAAGGTAATTTCATCGGGAATGAGCCTAGTTCCTCTACCACCACCAGCTCAGTTTCTGCATACATACCACCTCTTTCTCTCGTTACGTAAACCGATTTTACTTTCTTTCTTGAAAAAATTCCACCTCGCGAGAGATATGAGTCAGGGGATAATAACACACATTTTGCGCGTGCGGCCGTCAATGATCCAATGTGGTACATATATGCGCGAAAATAAGAGCAAAACAAATATATACAACACGCGCGGATTTTGCACGACTGCTCTGAATGTTCCGAGCGAAATCGAGAGCGCCGTATAATATAATAGACGACGATGATGGTAATAGCCGGACTGCGGAAGCGCACAAGCCCCCGCGCGCGACTGCACTTTTACTCTCAATGCGTAGAGCTACATACACGCACGTAGTTGTTGCTACAAATAAAAGCTTTAAAACTTCGGTCGCGTGAATTGGATGTGTGATGTAATTTTTGGGGGAGAAAACTCGAATTTTAAGGCGTTGTAGAGTGCAGTACAGAATTGTTGTTATCTCGAGATTAGAGGATAAAAAAGTTGTGTAGTCAAAAATGTCGCTAAATTTATGTGCATATGCGGGCTTTCGAGTTTCGTGCGCAAAAAGTGTCTAATTTCCAGTGCAGCACTTAAATAAAGTCATAAAATTAATATCTCGTTTAGCAGGAAGTATAACGAGTGGCGGTAGATATATAGAGCTGACCATTCGTCAGTCAACGAAATTCAAAAGATTCAACTTTTTCTTACACATATTTTTAGTAGAGTGCGCACGATCGATAACGAGATATCGACTGAAAGCAAGAGACGAATTTTCGTTCTTACTTTTCGGCCGATTTAGCCTAGACATGCACGTGGAAAATTTGCGAACACTTGCCGTTTCAGCGCTTACGCAATATCTCTTTTTCCGACTAGTTTCATGTACGCTCTTTATCCGGTCTTCCTCTTTCGCGCACAGCCGAGAAAGTTTGAAAGCGTCGAAGCGATGGCTGCTTCGGGCGCCCGTTCAAATGTGTATCTCGAGCTTCTGCATGCGCAGCTCGGTCGTATACGTATGCAACTCGCGAGCGCCTTATTAATGCCGCGTATGTGTATAATAAATTATCACCGAAATGGAAAAGAAAGTAAAAGTTCTTTTTTTTTTTTTGTGGAAATTTGACGCGCAACGTGGTGTCGCTCGGTTAATGTTCGCGGCTGTGCATTAAGGTATGAGCAAGTGTGCGCGTGTGTGGTTTAACCATCGATCAGTATCTACTGAGATTCCTCAAAAACGTCCACGTATTTGTACATTGCTTTTGACTTTGCCACTTGTAGATTTTGCAGATAATCGTGTACTCGCCATCTCACGGTGAAGACTGGATTCATTTATGAGCCACTACCCAACGCAAAGAATGCATAAGTAACTAAACTATTCGTTGACTTATAAAAATTCAATCATAATTAAAGCCAGCATCTACCACTGGATGTCGAGTACCTTTGTATCTGTAAATCTGCAAGAGTAAAAGTGAAAATAACATTTTATAAGATTTATTTGAGCGATTTCAATCAATATTTTGTATATTTTGTACATTATTTCCTTAAAAATAATGTACACGATTGAATTTTCCCAAATTTTTAGTACAGTTTATGTAAAAAAAAGAAAATTTATATGATTCATTATAATTTTCAACAAATTTCATCAAAAGTATTCTTGAATAAAATTCAGTATCGATTAAACTTTCGTTCTAATGTTTGATTTTACAATGAATCTGTATTAAATTAATTTTATCTTTTTTTCGTACCCGCAATCGATTGTAATCTCAACTACACAAATTTCGCGCCAAATTTTCCCGCGCTCGCGCCTCGTTGTTCTCTCGATCGTTGACAGCTGCTACTTCGCTCGCACACTCCGAAACTTATAAAATATATTCACGCGTTCTTTTATTTTTCCTCGACTTAATTATTGTTATAAAGGCGCGAACGCAAAATCACATGGAAGAAGCATATAATACGCGATGAGAAAATATATACGTTTGTAGGTATAAGACATCCTCGCGATTCCTCGACAACGACGTAGACGCGCGCGCGCGGTGCACCTCTTCCGCGTGAAAGTCGGCATTTAAAATATACGAGTAAAGTGCGCGCGGCTTCGTTAAAATTTCACGTGGGATGACGTGCAATGCTCGCGCAGCGCTGCACTGTATACATGTGGGCGCGCGTTCCACCGACCGGCGATAAGCGAGCGAGCGAGAAAGAGAGACGTTTTTGTGCCATTTTCATTTTTCCGCATTTTACAATTGCCGCCGTCGTTGCCGCTGCTTCCGCGAATGATTTTGCAACCGATTTTGATGGATGTATACACAGTCATCATCGGCCACGGTATATCAGCTTGACTATTATTGCTATGTTTCCGAATGCACAACAATCGACGAGCGAGTTTTATTAGCCGTCATAATTACTCGACACCTGCAAATAAATACAACATTTTTTTTCTCTCTCTCGAAGTTAGCTGCTCCCCGCTGACCGGTATCAATCAAAAGTGTGCAATAAAATAAATCTAATCGATTTTCTTCGAGCCTGCACACTAACACACAAGCATCGAAGTCGTCGGTGCGAGAGAGATAGATACCATACAGATAAGGCATAAATCAGCTGTGTGTGTGTGCCGCGACTCCAACGTCGATTCTTCGGTATAATAAATTAAATAATTTACAACTCGCCGCTCGCGCGCGCGCTTTGAGCCGGCTGCGTGCAATGCATTTATTATTATAAGCGAGCGAGTCACGTTTCACGACGCGATTATGGGACTTTCACACACACATATACGTGGACTTTTTATACACAAGTATACGACAGACGATTATTAATTATTATACATGGAGCGAAATATATGTGTATATAGATCGATGCATTTGATATACAAATGACAAGCTTTACAACCGCGCGCCTCGATTATATTGGATAGGCGTGTAACTGCGTGCGACAATTAAAAATAGCGGTAATGGGACGACGACAAAAAAAAACAATTACTTCTCCCCCCCTTTTGATTTTGATAAATGCAATCGCAAAATAGAGGGCTAGGGCAGTAAGAGGCGAGCGCGTCGAAAGCGCGGGAATATATAGAGAAGCCCGGATGAGCCGGACGATCTAAAAAATTGTTATTAATTTCTCGCCCCCTTCGTAGAAAATGTAGTGTTGGCTGCACGTGTGTCTGTGTGAGCGAGCTTTATGTAGGTGAGCTTTAGTCGAGCTTTGTAGTATTTTTCTCATAGAATTTTTTTTTTCGAGCATACGCGTCGAACGACAATAACGTGAAAAAAAATAAGCGTGCGTACGCTGACCAGTAGTATATCCGCTTTGAATAATCGAATCGAAACTAAACACACGAGCTCGCGAGCGAGAAATAAAATTGAGGCACGCGCGTCCACACTAATACAGGCGTACGATAGTATAGTTAATAAAAGTAGTAGTATTGAACTTTAACCGTAGATTCCGCCGTTCTCTCTCTCTCTCTCTTTCTGACTCATATACTCGTCTTCGACGCGCAAATCGATTTAACGCTCGTTAATGTTTATAATATCGCATCAATACATACAGACTTGTATGTGTGTGTGTGTGTTCAATGTACCGATTTGCCGTGCAGTACTCTGCGGCTCATGCGTGTCAAGGACGCACAGCAGCAGCAGCAGCAGCAGCAGAAGCGTCAAACTGCTATATATACTATACTGTTATACGTATACGTAGTCTCGGGTAGAAGCCAACCAATTTCCGCGCGACTCTGACCTTTAGAAAAGCTTTGGCCGCCGCGCCGCGTGCAGCAGACACGACAAGAGAACAGCTTCGGAGGCAGCTGGCTGTCATTTTTACAGCCTTTTAATTCGACGTGTGCGACGACGACGACGCGGCCGAGCGAACATTGGTATATAAGATGTTTCTTTTTTTCTTCTTCTTCTTTTTTCCTTTTCCATTTTTTTCTCTCTCGACTTAAAAGTCAGAACTATGAGACTCGCGCGTACAATCAGATCCGATACAGCGTGGTAATTGAACGTTCGTTTTTTTTTCCTACACGGACGAATGCCCGTAGCGCGCGCAGGTGATGATACAGCTGGATCCGCGCTAGGCAGACGGCCAACAATTTTCACTTTCACGGCTCACCAGCAACTGCAGCGGGGTACATTATCATTAAAGTACGCGCATCGTATCGTGAACTTACCCCTACCTTCGAAACTTGTGTATGATTTATAGACCCGAGTGCGTACGTATTTTAATGCGCGAGTTTCTACCATTGTCTGCCTGCTTGTGATTTCGCTTTATAACTGATAATAATTTTCGAGATCGGATTTTTGACATTCCCTTGCCCCCCGCGTGAGCTAATATAACATATTTTTTGAAGTACTCCGCGAAATTGCTTGTGTATACCGCCGCGCCTCTCGCCGTTTGAATACTGGGTCAATTAGGTCGATGTGTGCCATATATTTTTCGGCATTTATATATTGTACCCGCTGACACAGATACAAATTTATATTAGTTTTGCGGAGAGCTGATTAGAATACTGGAGAGGGAGAGAGAGAGAAGAGATGGGTTAGAAAAGTTCGCCATCCGGGTAATAATTCATAACGATATATACGTGTGACAATTCGATGTGCCTCTTGGCAATTTGCTATATTATAATAAAGCGCGCGTGAATGTATATATCTGCAATGATCTATATCTTCTGTGCTCTTTATAATAAGTCTCGTGGTGACATTCGCGCTCGAGCATAATGATATATTACTCGAGGCGGCGGTGGGTGTATCTGTATCTATCTCTCTCTCTCTCTCTCTCTGTATAGGTGTATACTTCTAATTTCACTCGAGTCGCTCGTTTTTTTTTGTACTGCGAAGATAAGACGCACGGAATTGACAATATACTTTCGATGATCGACTTTGAAGCTCTATCGTCGTTAAACTGCTGTGATTTCCTCCCACAAGCAAACATTTCACTAACAAATATTTTTTCATTTTCTCATCGAAATTCCTACTTGACCGTGGGATATATCGCGCCTCGTGCCTTCCCTATAGGATAGGATGAAGTCGTTTTTTGAAGTTATACATTTTCTAACGAGTACATTACAGCCGTGAGTGGGCGCGTTTTTTGTCCGGGCGCCTGTGTGTCCGGACGTCTGGCATGAGTGAAAATTTAAAGGTCCCTAATGCTCTATGAGCATTAGAGGACAATGACGAATTACAAGTAAAACCATCGATCTGCTTTCGAGCAGTAAAAAACGACGAAGAATGAGATTAGAACTCTACCGAGAAATTTAGGCACCTGTATTTTTTATTACAAGTCAATATTTGGTATCTTGCTTGGAAAAACGAAATCAGAACGTAAAAAATAAAATAAAATTTCCAACATGCAAATGAACAAATACCGATGTATTGTATTATCAATTTTGCAAATCTGGTATGGGATAGTAGAAAAAGAATCCAAACAATTCCGAGGAAATTAGATAAAGTTAATTTTTTAGCTTCCAGAATTGAACGTCGGCAAATAGGCCAACCGTACGCACCATCCGTGCCACGAGCCAGTGTTTAATTTCTCACTGTCAACACCCGTAATGTACCATGGAAAATTAATTCGATTTAATTTGAACAGATGTGCCGAGACGATCGTTTTAATACGTCGAATCACAGTTGCGATCGCCAAACCTATTTGTCTTTATAGAAAAATCAGTCGTCGCGTATTAATGCGCAACAATTTGTATTTTAAAAATTTTTATTACTCTTTGAATTCGTCGTGCCTCAAAAAGATAATGTGCGCGGCGAGATACAATATAAATTTTGTCAAAATGAATAATTCGCACGCTCTTGGCTTCTCACGCTGCGATCGCGATCGTCGTCGCGAGCTTTTCACCGAATAAGTGCATCTGGTGCATTATATATCGCACATTGCCCAAAAAGTACACGATGAAATGCAACGGCAGGCCCAAAACGAGGCGCAACACGGAGAAGGCGATCGCGCGCTTCACGCGCAGCACACCGCGCACGCAACTTTCTCGCATGTGGGCCCAGCTCGAATATTATTCGACTTTCGCCTCTCTCGGCGCGATCAATTGATAAATGAAAAAGAAAAAAAAATTTAAAAAGGAAGGAAGGAAAAAAACCATATTACACGAAAAGTTAAGTTGAAAAAAAAGTAAATAAAGAGAGCGAAATTGCGAACGAAAGTGAAAGAAAAATTTTCGCGGTGATAAAACGTGTCAACCGCGCGCCCATGATACGCAACTAAAATGTAACAGCGAATTTCGGTAATGAAAGTTGCAGCAGTCCGGGCACTCGCCCGAAGCTCGCCGTGATAATAAATTCATTAAAGTTGAAATTCTTCAAAGAAAATCGGAACTATAACAATGCAACAACTCGCTCGTTAAAAGTTGCGTAATTAATTCGCGCGCGCTCGACTTAACAAATAATTAGTCCGCTGCGCGTGATGCGCCTCGAATGCATGCCTACAAAATAATACTTTACTGCCGCATTTATACGATATATACCGTAAAGTAGGAAGGAACGTCCAACGACGACTACGACGACACAGCGAGAAAAGAAAGAGAGAAAGAGGAAAGAGAGAAAAAAAGAATCGGGGAAAAAAAAGTTGAAGCCACGAGCATTTGCTCGCGAGCGAGCGCGAAAAGTAAACGCGCTTTTATAGTGCAGCAGGCAGGCAGCGAAAGTGAAAGCGCGAACTCTTCGTTTCATGCCACACCGTGACTTCCTACTTGTAAAACACAGCGATCGAGAGCCCGAGAGAGAGAGAGAAGGAGAGACTCAACGCTTGTGTGCCTGCCTGACTGCGCGTGTGAGAAAAAGTCAGTCGCTGCACTGGGGCCTTTGCCTTGTCTTATCTCTTGGAGCTCGGAAGTTTATTAAACTATACAGCTGTGCTATTCTTTGCAATTATTATTACGCGTTTACGCAGCGCCGCCAGCGAGCTTTTATCCTTTTATTTTCGGGTGACTAGGATTAATTGCCCATTCACTGCGGTGTGCGTGAGTACACTAGCTTTGAAGAAGAAACGAGAGATACGAAGACGAGTCTTTGAATTAAATAATTAATTTGCCACCCAGATGTTATAGTGTGGAAAAACATCATATTTTATTTATTTTTTTTTTTTTTACGGTCTATTCAGCGATCGTACAGTGCGGCAATTAATTTCTCGTAAACGAGCGCACTCGTATATTGGATATATAGTTAACCAACGAAAGCTCGACGTGTGCGCAAAAAAGCTATACGTATATATATACACTAATAAAGCGCTTATAGCCGCGCTTATTGTACGCGTGTACACACGCGAGCAGGAAGAACGAGATATTTTCCAGCGAGCAGGAAGTCTTATCCTTTCGGACACTGCATATACATACACTCGCGAAGCCCGAGTAATTCTCCAGCTGCGCCGCGCGCGTCGTGTAATTTTCGCGTTTTAGCTTACTTTTCAATCAAATCTCTCCTAAACCGTTTTACACGCGAGAGTTAACGCAGATATAGATAGATGTAAGTGCGTAAGCGAAATATTTACCCGTGTAGTATATGCACGCGGCGACCACTTTTCGCGAGGCTTACGTAAATATTTTTGTTTAATTTTTTTTATTTATTTATTTATTTGTGTACACGTGGAGTGGGCGAGTTGAATCGCGCGAGTAACATAATATTTATTTTTCTCTCTCTCTCCAAGACGATAAAATCAAAAGTATATGCGTGCACCGCGCCGGAGATCGGTTACAAAGGAAAAAAAAGGAGAAGAGAAAAAAAAAAGAATTATAAGATCAATCGGTTATTTATGCACGGCGATTCGCGAGTCGACAAAGACGCCTCGCGAGACCAGCTTACTACCTCCTATATTACAAGCGACATAATAATGTTGACTAGCATATCGATGTGTGTTCAGCTCCTCTTGTGACGAGGAAGCGCATAATAATCACTCGCGAGTCGAGTTGTGTTACTATAGAGCCAATGCGCGAATAGACCTTGCCGCAGCAGCAGCAGCAGCAGCAACAGCAGTAGCTGCACCGATCGCCGCTATACGTGTGTGTGCAGTAGAATTAGTTATAATCGACGCGTGTGTATCGACGGTATATATATAATGTTCAATTACACACACGCACCGTACTCTAATTATTATCGCGTTTCATGTATGTATATTAGGTTGATCTAATATTGAAAAATCCTTTCGCTCGCTATTTTTTAATCGTTCGGCTAAATTGATAAAGAAAAAAAAACCCGCAACTCGCGATCGCGTTATAATTTTTATGATAAATCGACGAAACGAAGAAAAAAAAACTCCAAACTCATCGGCGCGTGAGAGAGCCTATATCTAGCTAGCCGACTGCTAATGCCTAATAATATAGCTAGAGCCGCGGCATTGCCAATTTTCCATCCCACGTACGATACACGAGCACGCGCGTATAGATGCACATGTATATATATGCGCGAACTGGAAAAGCAGCTATAATCAATCGGTATTCTTTTTTTACCGTAAGTGCATATATACACACACACACACACACAG
Source organism: Trichogramma pretiosum (assembly GCF_000599845.2). Classification (NCBI taxonomy): domain Eukaryota; kingdom Metazoa; phylum Arthropoda; class Insecta; order Hymenoptera; family Trichogrammatidae; genus Trichogramma; species Trichogramma pretiosum. Next base: position 98,341 of record NW_019641619.1, on the reverse strand, counting down.
ACGTACTATATTTATATATATGCCAGAGAGCCAACACACAAAGCTTCCGCCTTCTCGCGCGCGAGTCTATTTTTTTTTTCCTCGAGGCCGTTTGCAACGGACCGGTTCTTTTCTCGCTTGTGTGTGTGCGCGTGTGTGTGTACATATGTACTATGCGATGTACGCCGCGCAGTGCACAGTGTACAGTGCAGAAAATCGCATGCGTGTAGGTACACGTGCGCGAGATGACGCGCGAAAAATATTACCACTACCATAGAGCCGCACAGCTCGATGTGTGTGTCTTCTGCTTGTGCAGTGTGTATGCTATGTACTACATGCACGTGTGCGCCCGAGAAGAAGAAGAAGAAGAAGCAGCGATGCGCCGTCCGTATATATTATATATAGTTGGGCGCCACGTGATCACATGTAAATATAATTGTTACAAACAATACAGCGTGTGTATGTGTGTATTTTCTTGACTCATTGAAGCGATATCCGCAGCAGAAAAGGAGAGAGAGATAGAATTCATTTTTCATTCTCTCTCTCTAGCTCTCCTTCGTCGTCTTTTTTTTTTTCATTATTATTAGCGCTAGCATGACTTACTATTTTTTGTCGACTTATATCAAGAGAGTGACAAGGAACATAAGGCTTACCTGAAACACGACAAAAAAAGAGGGAAAAACATTAAAATCAGCAATTCAAAATTACGTACAATTTTTCAGAATTATCATTCATTTTTCCATAACATTTTTGAATTCGGTATAACCCGCGGGTTTTCAAAAAAAGTATTTTACGCTCGCAGCTATGAAGAGTAAGAAAATGAAGCAGCTTTTTTTCGCTTTTTGCCGCATTTGTTATTCGAACATATAGCGAGCGAGGCAGCAGCTCTTCGCGTGAAAAATCGCAACTACTGCTTTTCCAACAACTAACAGGTTGTAAAAGAAGGCAATTATATCGCGCCGTTTCTCGCAAAATCAAAAGGCATCTCTATCTCTCTCTCGAGCTAGCTCTCATATACACTATATTATAACGCTACATAAAATGTATTTTATTATTCTTTTTTTTTTTTATACATCGCGGCGCGGGTATTAACGAAACGCGCGCGCGCCTCGCGATATAATAAAATTATATCGCTCGCAGACAAACACATACATATTTGATTCGACGGTAAAAAACAATATAACAGCAATTTTCGCGCATTTTATTGCCTCCAAGTATATCGTATAAAATTCGTGTATATATATATAGAATACGATTCGCGAGCATGGCAGCATCGCGATCATCTCTCTCGCTGCACGTCTGTGTCTGTGTATATGTATCCGTGTTAACGCGTGTAAGTGCACACGCGCTAATACTCGCGGAGTTACTTCACTTTCTACATTACAACGAGCAGCAGACATACGTCGCGCTGCAGTAACATCGTTAACTTTTCTCTCTCTCCTTGTGGCACGTCGCGCGATCTCCGCTACAGAGTCGTAGACACATTCGAGAGCGAGAGAGATAGATCGTTAGGCTTTTATACTACAGTGTGTGTGTGTGTGTGTGTGTGTGTGTGTGTGTGTGTGTGTGTGTGTGTTGATTTTTCGCTATTGCGTGCGCCGCGCCACTGCACCAACAGGCCATTGACTGTCTATTTATTATGGCACTCGGTAATAAGGTGGATCTTTTGCGAAGATTATATACGCGTGCAGCAGCATAGGCTGCAGCTTAATTACATACCGAGATGGCTGCGAGTGCGATAAGTGGGTACGAAGGCACAACGGGGAAAAGAAAATGGAATAAAATAATATGAAATAAATAAAAGATCACACCGAATTTTAATTGAGAACGTCTATCAAAGATATCGCGCGCAAGAGTAAGAGTGAGAGAGAGAGAGAGAGAGAGAGAGAGAGAGAGTAAGAGAGTTTATACTTTTACACGTGCTGCAGTTGAACACAGAGCTCGTTGCAATTTCCCTTTCTAAAATATCCTCGCGCTGCGCAGACAGGGCGATGCAACTTACACATACAATATTATACGCGGAAATCGGCGCGGAACACACTACACAGAGACTCTAGCGAAAGGAGCGGTCTTTTTAACACAGTGGTGGTGGTGGTTTTTGTTAATGTTGGTGGTGGTGGTGATGGTTGATTTTGGCCGCGCTTAAAAGCATGAGGTAGAGAGAGAGGGAGAGAAAGGAGAGAGAGAAGCGAGCTGCGGTGCATGGAAAACTGTGCGTGTACACTGCACCCGGAAGGCATGTCTTGCTCGCTGCGCGGAGCTCTGCCGCCGCCGCCACAGGAGAAAGTTCCTTAACACATACATACACATACGTCCCACACACACACACACACACACACACACACATACTTCCCTTATGATATTCAGCGCGAACTTGGAACATGTTTCGACGAGTGGAAAAAAATCGGCAACCGAACATCGTGTATATAAAGTTGAATTTAATCCATTATACATATATGCCAATATAATCGCGGTACTACAGGAATTTTTCTTTTTTTTTTTTTTTTCTTTAATCGTCGTTACACTTTTACATACCGATTTCCGATTACGTAATGTACCTCGATGCACAATCGAGACCTGTGTACAACATATATTGCGTGCCGAGCTTGATTCTAAACACGATCGAATTTATACCGCGGAGACGCAAAAAAGATAACGCCACGCAAAAGTGTATAAACTAAAAATAAAACGCGATTAATTACACCGTTGAAAAGAAAAAATAAAGAAAATAAAAAGATATATTAAATACACCGAATGTACACTGTAAAAATTTTCTCAATGAAAATTCAAGTAAAATCATTGAAGCATTTATCAAACACGTACTTTAATGGTGAATTCAAGTACATCTTGAATTGTACTACCTGCGAATGAATATTCATACATATACTAGAAAATTACAACAGTAATCTTGATTTTGGGATTAAAGTAAAGGACCTTAAAATTAATGCACATTACTGACATATTACGCCATGAAGATTGATTTTAAAACATTCGTATTTGAATATAACTTCAAATACAATACCGTAATATTTATGTTTGTCGTAAATATTTTACGGTACCCGCATGAAAATTAAAGCACACTTCCTCTTTCCAAAATTCAAGTACGTGACTTCAAAGTTCATATACTTTATCGGAATTTTGGTAAATGAAAATTAATTTTAAAGCATTCACATTTGAGTATAATTTCAAATACATGCCGTAATATTTATGTTTGTCCTAAATATTTTACGGTACCCGCATGAAAATTGAAGCACACTTCCTCTTTCCAAAATTCAAGTACATGACTTTAAAGTTCATATAATTTATCGGAATTTTGATTAATGTAAATTAATTTTAAAGCATTCACATTCAAGTATAATTTCAAATTCAATAACGTAATATTTATGTTCATTGTAAATATTTCAAGGTACCCGCATGAAAATCAAAAGACACTTCCTCTTTCCAAAATTCAAGTACGTAACTTTAAAGTTGATGTAATTTATCGGTATTTTAATGAATGAAAATTAATTTTGAATCATTCCTATTTTAATGTAATTTCAAATATAATGCAGTAATATTAATGTTTATCGTGACTGTTTAAAATTACTAGTATTGAAGTTAAAAGGCATCTCTTGATGCTACATTTCAATAAGGCACTTTAAAATCAATATATTTTAACGAAATTATTAATTCCCCTTGATTTCAGTCATTCCTAGCATTACTTTCATTTCAAACATACAATTTTGAATTTTAAAGCCTGCAGATGATATTCCAACAATTCCTATTAAAAATTATATTTTTGTAAAAAGCATAGCATATATGCATTCACTTAGGTGTGAACTATATGTAAGGAAAAAAGCTTAAAATCCAAAAATTTATCTTTAAAAAGTATATTTATTTTTGAAACTGAAATATTGTGACATAGATAATAGAGATTAGAGACTCATCTTATAATGAGAACATGACAAAAAAACTAAATATTCAAACGTGTTTTAAAATTTGGTAACTTTTAAAAAAAAAATGACAGAGCTGTAAATAAATCTGAAGCTTAAGTCAAAGTGAAATTTTCGGTAAACTCGTCAAGTAGATTTGACAATTTACGAACGCCTGCATTGAAGTTTTTCTTTTTTTTATATTGAAATTTACTTCCTTCAGTCGGATTGATATCCATGAATAATCTATAAATAAATAATATAAATTAGAAACGACTATATTTTTTAAACCGTCAAATAAAAGTTTTTTATACCTCTGAATAAATTCCAATGTTTTAGCCAAGCCCGAGGGGTACATAATTCCATAGACATAATAGGCCAAGAAAGTTATTAGCAGACCTTCAACGACGTCATTAGTTTTTATTTTGTACTTCCCATCAATTATTACTGTGCTCACGGCTAATTCATCATACAGAGAATCACCTGAAAAAAAATTCATTTTGAGTTAATTGATCACGAGCAAAATCATACATTTTAATAATTTTTTACCTTGTACTTCAAGAAAAGGATACGGCGATATATCAGAATCGTCGGAGGATTCACCTGCATTCTGAAATAAAAGTATTTCATTAAAAAAATTATTATTTACAAAGAAAAGCAATATTTTAAAGAAATAACTTCACTTACACTCAATATCTTGTAAAGAAGTTTCTCATCTTCCGAAAAATATATTATAACTGATAATATTGCCCCTATTGAAGTGGGTATCTGATCTCTTCTAGTTTCAGAAGCTGCCTTGAATTCTTTCCTGACTTTCTTGAAAGTTTCTTTTTTTTTCATACTTTTACATTGTCTCATAAAGTCATTAATTCCTGAACATTTTTTTTGTAATGAAGTAGTCCAGGTGTTGACGACATTTTTGCCGAGTAATCTATTGCAGTGTTGCAAAAAGAATTCAGGAGTTTGTAGAAATGGCCAATCTTTTTCAATGTCGAGTAAATCCGGTTTTTCGTTCAGTTTCATTCGGATAGTCGGATAACATTTCATCATCATTTCATCAACATTTTCTGTATTTTCCAATTTATATTGATCTAGTAACTGCAATCTCGTTGTTTCTTGAGTATCAAGGGTCTCTGCCTCTGGTAACGGTGGTGCATATTCTTCGCAACCGTAGACGTCAAACTTTGTAATTTTTTGTTTTTTCTTTATCACTTGTTCTTCTTCCGAGTCAGAGGATTCATTTGAATTTCGAGTGCGCTTTTTTTCTTGTTCATCAGACCATTTCTTATACATGACCTTATTGTACAATGAATCAAATGTGTCTTCATAACCGTTTCCAAATGTTTGCTTACTTGTGCCAACTGTGGCAGAGAATGAAGCAGGATATTTGGCGCATAACATTTGTGCAAGTTCCATAGCTTTACTCCTACGACAATCTTTAATACCATAGTACATATAATCTCTGACCAAGCACAAAACGACATTTCTATCTCCATCTCTCAAATTTCTTCCTGCATTTAAATCATTTAAGATATCTCCTGGAATTTTATCCCATATACCCTCTTTGACGCTTACAATGGGAGGATTTTGGGCCCCCTCGTTATCTCGCACCCTGGGAACTAATTCATTCCGGACATCCCCGTTATTTGGCACCATGGGAACTAATGCATTTTCATCATTTTTGTTGTTTTCTTTTGCATCATTTTCTTTTTCAGAGTTATTTTCAATATTAAACTCCGCATCGACAACACGAAAGACAATTGCTGTGTTTCCTTGTTGCATGGTATATTCGAACAAAATTTCATCATCGTCCATTTCAATATGGTCCGGCATTAATAACAGCTAGAAAAAAAAATATAAATTTTATTGAAGTATATAACTATATTAGGCAATACCTGAGAGCAAACATGAAATTGTGAAAAAAATGAACTATAAACTATAATTAAATTACCTTATATGATTTTTCTCCAGACAGTTTGAATTTTTCAATCGCTGCAGACTTTATTCCTTCAATGCTGTCAGCTTTGATCATAACTCTTGATTTTCCAGGATGTTCTATTGTATAAAGACGACCCATTCTAGTGAAAATAAACAATCATTGTTAAGAAAAATAATTATTATCTTAAAATTGTATTCAAATAAAATTTTTAAACAAAAGTTTTAGATAGAGAACTTAATAATTCTTTTTATTGAAAAGTCAACGCTTATGATAAAGTCATTAGACGTGGTTACAAAGTGGAGTTGACACTAGGTTTGGCAATCATAGCATAACTTAATTTAACACAAAGCATATCACCCAGATTGTACACAAACAGTGGCTTATGATACAATAGATCATTTAATGGAATACATTCATAATCCATAACTATAGAAACTTTATATGCATCAAGAAACGGTATATAATCATTTTTCATTATTTCGAACAGTATATAAGGTAAATCTTTATAATTAAATAGCATACATATTCTTCCTAATTTTACTTTATAGCGATAGCCTTCTTGACTTATAGGCAAAACATATCCTTTTTTATATTCCGTTCCTTTGCATATAATTTGATCACATTGGTACACATTTTGTAAATCAGGAAATATATTTAAAGATTTTTTAATTTTACTGTTGTATAACTCAATTTCAAAGCTTTGAATTTTAACGAATTCAATGTCTATTCTCTTATCACTACCTAAACGAACGTAACATTGCAGAAGTTCATGTTTTTCGCTTAACGTTTTTTCAATATTTTTGAAATTTTTACTATGTCGTATTATATTTTTGAAATAACCATGTTTGCTCTCGAAACGTAAAGTCCACACTTTTATCAGCGGCCCAAAATATAAAATAAGCTCTGGACAGTGGTTTAAGTAATGGTGTTTCGGTCTGAGCGGAACCTTAGGAAATAAAAGTTTTCTTGAAGAGATATAGCTCGATATGATTCGTTGTAAGTAAGGTAAATATGATTTATGAATCACCGGTGAACATATAATATCAACTAGTTCCTTTAATAATATATAGCATTTGAATACTTCATCGTCTACATCTTGTATGTAATCTTTAATTAAAAAAACGAAAAGTCGAAAAAAAGACCATACTTGGCAAGCTCCCCCCGGTATTCGTTGACTATTGGGTGTTAAAATACAAGGTTTGTCTCGGACATCTTCGATGGAATATTGAAACTTTTGTATGCTCAAATTCAGTTTCTCAAAAGTGAACCAGCTTACATCATTCACAAAATAATTAATCATTAAAAGTAAGTCATAAGCAATAACACCTTCAAATAAGTCATGTCCAATGCAAGGTGGCAGTCCAGGAGCACAAACATGGTAATATTTTAATTGATTAAATATTGAATTAAACTTTATGCCTTTATGATCGTTTTTTTTTCCAATCAATGCAACGTCTTTGTTATATGATTCTGGCGTTCGCAATTCTAATAATAAACAATGACCATTTTCTGCTAGGAAATCTTTTCTTAAAATTGGACAAAATCGACACATATAATTAGATTTAGAAAAATTTTCTACAAATCCACCCAAACTATGGCTTCCCAAGTTGTCGCCACATATAAAATTAAGTGAGCCTTTTATTATTTTATCATCAATTTTTAGTCCGTTTTCCTCAATAAGTTTTATATCTTGTACGATTCTTCCGTAAACGACATTAGGATCAAAATTCTTCTCTTTGCACAGAGCGACTAATTTCATAGATTTTACATGTGTTCGTAAATAATAGGGCACATTACCGAGAATCATGTAAATGCCTTGTAGTTTGTATTTTTTTTTCGCATATCCAATTGGGTTTACAACTTCAAAAGCGTCTTCATACAAAATTATTTTGAATGATTCGGGATTTGTTTGAAAAAATTCGTTTGTTTTATAAGCAATACCGTCAGTAAAATCACGCAAAACGTCATCGTTATTTGACTCGACTTTAAGGGTAAAATCGTTTCCGAGTGATTTATCCTTGAAAAAATTTTTTAAAGTTTCAATTATCGGTACATAAACATAATATGTCTTTTTTTTTTCATCAATGGGTAAATATTGTGGATGAACATAGTTAAATTTATTTTTGAAGTATTTTTTTCTCTTATAGTCAGTTAATAATTCTTCAACATTTTTACTCCACGAATCTTTATCAAAAAAATCCTGAATTATTGCATCGATTTTATCCGAACTTATATTTTGAGATGAGAGAGAATCATGCAATTTCTTTTTCGACGCGTACAAACAGTCAGTATTTATATGATTGATTTCGTTCACTATATAGTTTATCGTGGATATTGGGATAATCAATTCAGACTCTAATTTCAATAGAAATATTGCAAAATTTATAACAATTGCATTTGATTCGTCGTCATTATCGGACGTACAATCAATACTTAAATCTGCCTGTTCTGTCTCGCAAGATTCATAAATATTTTCAACAGGATTTTCGTCCAAGGTCGTACTAACAGATTCTTCAAGCGAATTTATACAATCATGATTTTTTGACGCATTTGAACTTATAGGAAAATCGAGAATTTCCATATCTGTCTTATGATACCGTGACAAGTGACTAGTAAAAGACGACAAATTTTCATAAGCCTTTTTACAATTTTGATACGGGCAAGTCACCTCTTGCTTCTTATTCAAATGGTGTTTCAAATGTTTAATCAACGAACAATGATCATCTATTTCCTTACGGCATAAAGCAACCGTACAAATGTATTTTCCACTATCATTAGATGTATTTTTAACTTTTGCGTGAAAGAAACCTTGCGATTCGAAATTATGAACACTTTGTAAATGATGAATGATATAATTCTCTACTTTAAACGTTTTTGAGCACTTTTTATATCCGCAATAAAATAATTCAGTTATGTTTCTATGATTCTTTTGGTGAAGTTTATAAGACTGTAGACGATTAGTGACGTAAGGGCAAAATGCGCAATAAAACATTGTTCTGAAACAATCGAAATGAAATTTTTTCATGGGTGGACTAATATTACTCTGCTCATACGTCTTTTTAGTTATTAAACATGACAAAGGGCAAACATGACAAATGTTAAAATTTTTAAAAAATTGTTGGAAATACCAAACGAGGCGGCTGGTTGAGCTCGCGTGTTTAAAATCGAGATGCTACGCTTAATATTTATAATGCCGGTTGAGACAAAGTATTACGATATTTTCAGCTTGTACAAAAAATAGCGATGTTCGGCGTAGACCGATCTTCGAAATAGGCAGTTACGACAAGTCGAACGCGCTGCCTGTCTACGTTCGCAGCAGTCGAGACCCGAGCGAGTAACAAAGGCGAATCAGTTCGAACGAGTCGATGATTTCGAATTTACGAGAAGAAGCTAAACGAGAACTAAATTCCGGGTGCAAGTTGACGCGTGTTACAGCTCGATGCAAAGACGGCGATGCTCATGCAAATAATGTATAAATTTCATTAAACATGTGTAACCGATCAAATATCAACTAACCGTGCTAAACAATTACTTCGAACTTCAACGTATACAAAAAATTGAGATGGTCGGCGTACACCTACTCGTTTCGGTCTTCGAAATAGGCAGTTACGACAAGTCGAACGCGCTGCATGTCTACGTTCGCGGCAGTTGAGACCCGAGCGAGTAACAAAGGCGAATCAGTTCGAACGAGTCGATGATTTCAAATTTACGAGAAGTAGCTAAACGAGAACTAAATTCCGGGTGCAAGTTGACGCGTGCTACAGCTCGATGCAAAGACGGCGATGCTCATGCAAATAATGTATAAATTTCATTAAACGTGTGTAACCGTTCAAAGATCAACTCACCGCGCTAAACTATTACTTCGAACTTCAACGTATACAAATATTATATCTCGAGATGTAATTAGATGTGCGAGTACGCGTTTGAAGAAGTAAAAAACAAAAGTAACAACAATGTGGGATTTCCGAGAATTAAGGAAGAGGATGAGAGAGACAAAGAGGAACAGAAAAAGAAGGCAACGTTATAAACGCAAAAAAATGGACGAAGAAAACCCGAGTTAATTTTGTTAAGAAATTTTTTGTAAAAACATTGAATGTCTCATAGTAATTGTGTTAAACTTACATGAAGGGTATTAAAAATCTCGTTTAGAGGCGTAAATTGGTCGTCTTGATTATGAATTGGCACTCAAATTCAATCACTGTGGTACAGGGCGAACGGTGAAGTGGAAGTTTTGACGAAAGGTCCTACTCGACGCAGTGACTAGTCGCAAATGACGACGATTAGGCGGTAAGCCTACAAGCCAATTTACACCGCGCGGTAAAGAGCGTACTTTGAAAAACTAACCCGATATCAAGTAACTGGTGGCGCTGCGACCGCCAATTTTGAATAAGTTTAAAAAACAATTTAACTTACCGATATGCGTCCACATTTATTTGCAAAACTTGAGGATATTGGTCAATTTTTTGTCCGTTTATATGCTTTTTTGGGTTTGAATAAGACTCAAAGAAGTTTCGTAGATCAGATGCAATACCTAAAGTACGAAATTATTGTTATTAATAACCTTTAAATAAATATGAACACATATATGTATCTTACCTATTTTATCCAAATTTATGCTTTGTAAATCTAAGCCGTACAAGAACCAAGAAGTATTTGTAAGTCGGATGAAAAAATTTAAAACGGCCAAGTGATATTTCAATATCATTTTAGTTTTCATGATTGTAATAATTCTAAAAATCCAAATATTTTTTTGCAGCTCATGATATAAAAACTTGCACTCACTGCATTTGATTGTTTTTAAATTACACATGGTTTATAGTTTTCACAAATCTTTATCTTCGTTAAAAATTATGTAGTACTACAAACACACTGGCGTAAACGTCACACACAAGTTTACAATATCTACAAATTTTACCTTCACGTCAACAGCAGGCTTATAAATGTTTTGTTTTACTTTATATAATGTTAAAATTTGCAGCACTTGACTACTACTAAAATCTCCAGATAAGTGCAATCTGATATGATACACAAAAAATCCGTTTTTTTGGACTGTGTATAAAAGCTGTCTTCAACTGCTCCTAAGCTGGTTTTTCATGATTTTCAAGTCAAGTAATTGTATACAATAACAAATGCTTCAGGCTCACCCGACAGATAAATCCAGCTGTTAAGAAAAGAAAGGTCCTAATTCTTCATTCACAGATTCTAGATATACATATATTTATTTGTCTCCATAGGCTACTAACAAGTTTAACAAATTCAAATCAAATTTGAAATCTAAGAATGTCTCAATCTAATATGAGTCAAGATAAGACATCATTGTACTCAAAATATTTTATAATAGTCAGAATATTTAGGAATTATCACAAGTCGCATGGAATCTGTTGCAATATTCTCTGTAATTTTTCAAGATTTTCAAGTAAAATAATAGGATACTGAAATTTCTGAAGTGCTTCACTTGTTGAAGTTGTTTGTTATTCACAAATTTTGCTTACTGGATAATATTTTTTAATATACAAGTTTTTTCTTGAAAATAAATGATGATACTCCAGCATAAAAAAAAAAAACAACTTCAAAATACATTGTAGTTATAAAAGTATCTAATTTATTCAAATGGATTGTTGTGAAGCTGTTATCTTAATAGAGAGATTCGTATACTGGAACTTAGAATTTTTTTTGATATTATGGGAATATGCTATATTTGTCTATCACTGGAAACTTAAGGCCAAGGAGTCGGATGTACGTCGTTGAATAATTGCATACAATAACAAATACTCCAGGCTCACCCAACAGATAAACTCAGTTGCGAAGAAGAAAGGTCCTAATGATTCATTCACAAATTCAAGATATATATATATACTTGTCTCTACAGGCTATTGACAAGCTTAACACGTTCAAATCAAATTCGAAATCTAAGAATGTGTCAACTTGATATTAGTCAAGATAAGGCACCATTGCACTCAAAATATTTTATCATACTCAGAATATTTAAGGATTATCACAAGTCATATGAAAACTGAAGCAATATTTTCTACATTTTTTACTAGAGGTTATAATAGCAAGTTGCATATATTTTTGAAGTGCTTTACTTGTTGAAGTTTGAACGTATTGCTGAAATGACTTTCTTATAAAAAGTTTCAAGACGTGCAATGAACTATTGTTTTAATAATATGCTTGATACTGTCATCGATATTTTTTGGAATTTATGTTTATTCAGAACGTACTCGATGGGTAAAGTTCTATCCTGGGAATCGTACATTTTCTAATGTTAAACTTTTTACGTCGATACAAGGATAATTCTGTAACGCAGCAGGCAACGCTTATACATTTTTTCTCTTATATCTCGGAGTCAACTCTTTGAAAGGCCTGTAACTCTGTAATGGTTTTTCAATCAATCGTACAAAGTTGATAACTCACTTAAGTACATTGTAAAACTGATGCAATACCGTCCAAATGTCCAATTAAGGTTATAGTTACGCATATACGTTTAGCCTCTTAAATAAGGCGGTATTTGTTTTATAATTCCTTTGATTCCTTTGATCAGGTAAAGAAATTGTATATTCCGTACGTATCTTTCAGATACAGGTAGGCTGCAGCATGCACAATTAATAATAACAATTAAAAATGATTAAACATCTGCACTTGCTATCTATAAGCTCTTTTACACGTGAACGGTGAACTATCATAATGTTTTTAATGCCTAAGAGTGAGCCTAAGATGTAGCGCTCATATCGATAATACTTATTCGGCAATCTACTTTATCGATTTCAATACTATTACTTTTGAATTTTCAATGAATAGTTTTATTTTGTATACCTATGCAGAATATAATAAGCTTTTTGCATTACCTTTTTGTATACATATGCAGTATAAAAAGCTTTTTGTTTAACGTGTAAGGAAGGCTTGCAAGGTTTTCATTTCTTTGGGTTATAATGGATGTTTAAATACAAAAAAATGGTTTCCTGGAAATGGTATGTTTTCGATGAAATCAGACAAATAAAATTGTACTGCTGTATCAACATTTATTTGCTCAATACCCAATATTTGAAGATATTGGTAAATTTTTTGTCCAGTCGTAGGATTTTTTCAGTGTGAATAAGACTCAAAGAAGTTTTGTAGATCATTTACAGTACCCAAAGTACAAAATTATCGTTATTAATAACCTTTAAATAAAATTGAACGATTATATTTTATAACTTACCTATTTCCGTGCGCGAACATAACGATGTTCGATGCTGCTATTTGAATTATATTACCTCCACGGGACAATTCTGATTTGTATTCGATAGATTATATAAACCAAGTGCACGTATGTCCGATGATTATCCCAAGTCAAGTCAAGTTAAAACGCTACTATAATTTTTATGTTCGTACTTCAAAAAATCAGTAAAAGTACGTCGAAATTTCAATATGCTTGCCTGAGTTTAGAATACCCGACGGATTCGTATTTTTCAAGTATTTTGCATTATTTTCAATGCAAGTATTTAAACTCGCGATATCCAACTACGCATTTATTTTACAATACGTACCTTGAAATATCAGTAAAAGTACGTGGAAATTTCAATATGCTTGCCTGAGTTTAGAATACCCGACGGTTTCGTATTTTTCAAGTATTTTGCATTATTTTCAATGCAAGTATTTAAACTCGCGATATCCAACTACGCATTTATTTTACAATACGTACCTTGAAATATCAGTAAAAGTACGTGGAAATTTCAATACGCTTGCCTGAGTTTAGAATACACGACGGTTTTGTATTTTTCAAGTATTTTGCATTATTTTCAATGCGAGTATTTTAACTCGCGATATCTAACTATGCATTTATTTTACAATACGTACCTTGAAATATCAGTAAAAGTACGTAGAAATTTCAATATACTTGCCTGAGTTTAGAATACACGACAGTTTTGTAATTTTCAAGTATTTTGCATTATTTTTAATGCAAGTATTGTAATTCAATTTCATAAAATATGCAGTAGTTTTAAAGTCCTTTACTTTAAAATCCACGTATTAGTCAAATAAATATCCAGTATATTTTCTTTAATTTTATTATAAGTACCAGTGCATTAATTTTCATATTGGTACTTTATTTTTCATGTAAAAATTATTTTTTTTTTTGGTTACTTCTTGTAACTTTAAATTAAATATCACTTAATAGGTCATTAAGGTATACCGACTTGAATATTGAGGTATCAATGTCCTTTAAAAGTACTTGAAATTTAAAATTATTTTTTACAGTGTACACACGCCTCGATGCGCGCGGGTACAGTTTATAATATACTTTTCGTGAAATTTCGAAGCGCATCCGATCCCGAACGAAAGATTCTCCCAACGAGTTACGTAATTCCCCCCGGCGCATGATCGGTTGGGCGGTTTAATTGCGCGCCTTCGAGTGCGCGCGGTATTAATTGTTGCCGCCGCTGTCTCGTTGTTGTTACTTTTAATTTTTTTTTTTTTTTTTTTTGGTGAAAGTGGAAGTAAGAGATTTTTTTCCAAATTAATTTACCGGACCGGTTTTAGCCTGCGTGCACTTATAAACGCACGGAGACTGACGCGACGATAAATAATAAGTAGTCTGCACGACGCACACAACTGACGATTATTGCCGCGTTTTCTCTCTGTCTCTCTCTCAAGTTCGATATCTTGCGCAGAAAAGCGCCGAGCGAGATGGAAAGTAATTTTTGGAGTTTATATGTATTACTTTTATTAAAAGGAAGGAAGACAGAGAAAGACAGAGAAGAAAATCAGCAAAGGAAGATAATTAAAAAGCTCGAGAGTACGAATAAACGGCGCGCCATTTCCATGTGAGCGTGTGTGCGCGGGTGCCCGAGCCATTGAATTGTCAAGTCCAGAGGTGTGCCTCGTTCGGAGACGCGTTTCGTACACTATGTAGCGCAGCGCAGGCGCGTGTTAATAAGTGAAAATGCGTACGACGTAGGTGCACCTCTCGTGGACTTGTCTGCCTTTCTTTTTTTTCTCGAGATGTCAATCGAACGTCTCGGGTATCAACCTTCGATTGTTTTCCAATATAGAAAATTAAAAACCGAAAAAGACACTTTGCAGTACCACTGGAGTGTATATGAATACACTTCATTATTTAATCGCATAGCGCAATTTTCCATTTCTTTTTTCCAATGCCGAGTCGTCATCGAAACGTCGCGGCGCGGCTCGGCTTCGTTATATTGCTGCACAAACGAGAGAGCCTCTCTCTCTCTCTCTCTGTCTCTAGCGCTCTATTAGTATGCAGGTGTGGTTTTGCACTCGCGACGAAACTTTCGCAAAATACGACGCTCTATTGCATCGCACACGCATGCGTATAGTCAACGTCGTCGTCGTCGTGTTGCAGCAGTGCGAAAGTGAAAAAAAAAAATGTAAAAATAGAGACGCGCTCTTATATTGTTGTAAATAATTATGTATGCGCGCATATATACGTAGCCGAGGAAAAAGAATTAAGTACGCTTGCGAGTGTGTGTGTGTGTGTGTGAGAGAGTATGTTGAGTTCTCGAGGTTGAAACCTTTTAAAAGAAAAAAGAAAACGAGATATAGAAAAACAACAGCGCGGATCGGCGCAGGAAACAAGAGATTTCGTAAAGAGGATTTTCGGAAAAGCTACACATGCACGCAGCGGGTTGCATATCGTATGCACGTAAAATTATATGCATATGATAATTTATAAGAAAAAATCGTTTTATTATGTTAGTTTTTAGCCGTATGCGATCGATTGTATACATCAAGACTTGACCGGAGAGTATCGTGTTAGAGATCCAAAAAAAAAAAAATGAAGGCGGGCGTTTCCAAGAATTTTTTCCTTTTCAAAATGACGAATAGACAAAAGAAGCCACTAGATGCGTGACAAAAAGGTGTCATATGATATGGCGAGAGATATCATTGTATTTAGTGGTCGAGGAACAAAAGGCATGTGGTTCCTCGTGGACAATGCTTGTGGTTCCACTGAAAAGACGAAGTCACACATATGGAGTCGATTAACGATTTTTCATTAATCCGCCCGCAATTAGGTACAGAATTTAAAACCACAGGCTTGTGTAGCATCTAGTTCACACAATTACTCGGTATATTAATTAGACACGCGCGCGTGTCAAATATAATCGAGCGCCACAAACTACTGCTGCTGTTGCTCTCGTGCATGTTTGTGTGTATTTAACGCCTCTTTTTCTTTCTTGCAGCTTCTTATATTATACACGTAGCATAATAATATGCCGTAATATATACG
Source organism: Trichogramma pretiosum (assembly GCF_000599845.2). NCBI lineage: Eukaryota > Metazoa > Arthropoda > Insecta > Hymenoptera > Trichogrammatidae > Trichogramma > Trichogramma pretiosum. Next base: position 82,284 of record NW_019641619.1, on the reverse strand, counting down.
TCAGTATTTAGTCAATCTCTGGCCGTGTACATTCATTCTCTCATTACGGGACGTCGGGCATCGCGCGTTAGACGTTACTCGTGCGGTTACCGAGTGATCAGTGTATTTCTCATCGGTGAAAGGTGGGCGGAGAAGATCCGAGACGAGCCTTTCCTTCCATCTTCACGACGAACGAAGATCATTGAATCCGATCATGGATTCTAATTCGTCTTACGTTGCGTCGATTTAACTTCCTCTCTCGCGCGATTATGGAGAAAAAAAAATTGCGAAAAGCACGCGCCAATACGCGTGCATCTCTCGTGCGTACGTACACACGACCGCGTGTATATACGTGATATCCAATGTACATAGGCGCGTAAATATAGAAACCGATGTATATTTTTCGAGAAAGAAAAAAAGAAAGAATGAGAAGTCGATGCGGAATGAAGAATGAAAGAGAAAAAAAGTTTGCTCGACCGAGCCGCACGCTACGGGCAAGATTAGATAAAAAGAGCCGTGTAAGTATACGGCGGCGCGGCGGCTATACAAGAGATAGACTTTTCCGCGGCGCGCGAGAGAGAGAGAGACTCGTAAAAGCTCGCGATGGATTAAAAGTACATAATCGCGATCGTGATTTTTGACGCGAAAAAAAACTTGCGATTGTTTTTTTTTTTTTTTTTTTTTTTTTTTTTTTTTTTTTTTTTTTTTTTTTGGGAGAGAGGTCGATTAAACGCTGTGTATACAAAAAATACGTGTGTGTTTAGTGCGTGACCGTGATTTTTTGGACTAAAACCGCGCGAGGGTCAGAGGTCAAGTTCGTCGTGCGCCGCACGGAGGATTACGGGGATTTCTTATAGTTTTTTTGGAAAGACGGTATACTAGTGTGTGTAAACAGGCGCGCGAGGGGGGGTCGAGATAAAGTGTTTGAGCATATACTTGAAAAAAAAAAAAAAAACACAAGTGACAAAAAAAATTTCGAAAGAATCTTCGGGAAGAAAAAAGCCATACAGTCTGGTTGTATATAGAGCTGTGACAAGCCGCCTAAGCACTTATCATCAGCCTATATATCATATTGTATACAGAATATACAAAATTTTGATGTTATTACTTTTTTGTTTATGGGTTGAGATGATTTATCTCGATATTTTATTCTCATTATTTTTTTTGTTAGAGAAGAGATTATCTGGTTTATTCCAGATTTTAAAGTACACTTTGACATCGACATTTAATATTTAATACATACGAAATAATAATTTCACGCGCAACCATATATTGTCAAATTCAAATATTTGACTAATCTAAAGTCTGCTCTTCTCTTCTTCTTGGTCAAAGAGTAAGGTCGTTATAATAAGTGTGTGATTACTCTACTTTTTCGATGTTTTTTTTTGTCATCAGACATTAGGTAATTATAGGGCCCGCACGATTTCTTCGACTTTTAAAATGAGCACACGCACGCGTGTGTATACTTAAGATGCGGAGCAAATTAAAAAAAAAAATTAATTTCTTGAATCAAGCAGATGATTTTTAAACGCGGATTAATCGGATTAGTAGCGCATGATCGACTCGAGCGAATTAATCGACATACACATACACAAATGTGAATTATTATAACGAGGTAGCTCTGGTTGCGCTAAATTTTGTAAATTTGCGTGTCACGGCTTCGCGCCCAAAAATTATATTTACCTACGGAGAAAGTATCCTAAGTGGTGACCCGAATTTCGAACGAGAAATTCTTAAAATAGCCGAACACAATCGTTAGAATAGATAATCGTCTATGCACACGATTTTTTTTATTATTTTGAACAACTGCTCCAGTCCCCATTAAGTAATATATTATAGTATTATTACACGGGCCGGGCGATAACGTAATGTGTCAATCGTTATTTGCCTACATCTGTCCGCGCTGATTTCTACACACATTGGCACGATCGGTCTTGGCCGTCGCGGGCGCAGCCATCGGCAACAGAAAGAGAAGAGAGACACGTACGGTACAATATTGTACGATGATTATCAAAAACAAATTTTTTTTTTGCTTTTGGCAAACTCGTGCGCGCGCGCGCGTGAAGTGAGACTATGTAGCATACAACGGCGTGGCTCTGGGGCTCGCGACATGACACGACTCGCGAGGCGACGATAAGGCAGCCGGGGATATATATATATATAATGAATATAAAATGTATAATGCGAGAGATATTGACAAGCCAATGATGATGATGATGATGATGTGTCGCGATAAAGTGCAATATCGGTCGTCATCTCGGCTTTCATCGCCTTTTATACGATGAATAAATTTGGGTTATAAAGAGTTCACGATGACAAAAGTCGATGTGAAAATTCGAAATGCTTTACCAAACTGCACGTGGGCTTTTTTTCTCTCTCTTCATTTTCGTTGGTGTACAATAACACATAGCGTTAATTAATGCGCTCTCACATGTGCGATACACATGCCGTACACAGTGCGCAATAACTATATGTATGTATGTATTAAGTGTCGCGCGCTCTCGTGCGTGCACGGAATTGCAAACGCGACGATCGCACGAGAGCGAAAAAGAAAAGCACCCAAGAAGAAGCTAAGAAAGAAAGAAAAAAAAGGAGCTACGACAGCGATCGAAACTATGCGCTATAACTAACGGAGTTTCTTCGTCTTCGCGAGTGACGATCAATCGACGTTGATGTACTGTACTACAAAAGCTGCGCGACATGCGGATGGGATATCGCGTATAATATTTGTATTTGTACGTTAATAGTCGCGGATAGAGATAGAGAGAATAAAATGCGCGAGAGAAGATACGCGGATGTGTCGTGGTGCATTATAGCGGTGCATCATACCGTATAACGACGACACGTGTAAGAAGGCAAAACAATTAAAAAAAGAAATAATTTCGAAAAAAACAAAAGGAAAAGAAAAAAAATAGCGGATTCGCGCGAAGATACGACGACATTTAAATGCGCCCATGAACCAATAAAGACAACCTTGAATAAGATCAATCAAGTGCATGCATGTGTGTATATAACGATTATTAGATAATGCATTGCTCTCGTGCGAGAGGCGAGGGGATCGCCCCCCGCGCGCAATCGCGTCTATTGCTCGTATGTATGTGCAGTTAACGACATGTGCCACTAGCGGAGAGCCGCGTGGATGCAGCAGCCGCGCGCGAAGGGAAAGAGAAAATACGTATATACATTCGCAAGCGGGCTCAGCCATCGGCGTTGTTTTATTTTATAACGTGCGATTCACTCTCGCTTCGCAATTGCTCGCCGCTGCCGACCTCGATGCAGCACATCGCGAGCCAAAGTAAGTAAGTAAGAGAGAGAGAAAGAGACTCGCTTTCGGTGAAAGTGCAAGGCATCGTTGATCGCTATCCTGCACACGGCAGGGCCCTTATTCAGGATTCTCTCGTGTCTCATACTGCGGCTTTTTTTCAGACGGGAGGAGAGGCTGAGGTAAAATCGACACTCGCGGACACAAGCCGGACGCGCGAAGCTTCGAAAGTCGCCCGCTACGCGGACTTGGCAGTACTCGCTACCGATTTCGGCGATCGACTTTTATACATGAAGATGAGAGAATTTGTCTTGTCGAGTTCTACTTGCGATTGTATTTTAAATATATCTATGCTTCTCTTAAATCCACTATCATGTGCAAAATTTTGTGTATATAAAAACGCGTGCGTTGCTGCTGCTGCTGCTACGCGTGACGCAATCGTCGGGGCATTTTTTGTTCTCCAACAAAAATTTATATCGTATATATATAAAATTAGCCGTCAATAACTCGGACGCGAGCGAACGAGCGATGCCTCGATTAATTATGCAAAACTAAAAAATTGCTAATGTAAATACTCGTGGGTTATGGGAGCGATAAAGCGTTTATAAGTGTGCGCGCGAGCGAGTGAGAAAAAAATCGAGCGCAAGACTTGGCTCGCGCGAGGCAAGCCTCGATTGCAGTCATCGAGCATATCGTATACATAGGAGGTGCATTTAACTTTTTCAAAGAGGTTAATTAAGTTGTCAAGTCTCTCTCACTCTCTCTCTCTCTCTCTCTCTCTCTCTCGCATACAGAGAGACGTCGTCGTCGTCGATGCTACGTGAGATAAATATTTCATGAAAAATATCATTTAGCTGAACTTTGAGAGCCGAGGCTCGCCGATGGAGCGCGCGAAATTTTAACGATTGCTACGTGCTCAATCGCCTAGCGCGAAATTTCGACTTGCAAGCGCGCGCGTGGCGACGCTCTCGCGTATAACAATAATAATAATAATCAACAACAAACGAAAACAAAAAAAAACGGAGAGGCCCGGGAGAATAAATAATTTTTTTTATCTATTAGCTACTCCTCTCTGTGTGCCGTTGTTTTTTTTTTCTTTTGCATTTCGCATCGTGTCTCGTTGCAACTATACAACGAGCTACACGACGACGACTCTACGCACCGTTATGCAAGTGAAATAAGGCAGCAGCAGCAGCAGCAGCACGCGAGCGAGCGAGCGAAACAAAAGTGAAAACGTTTTGCCGCGCCGATGCGACCGAAAGGAAAAGCAGCAGCTATGCTCGTTGAGGCGTGTGCTCTGCTCTGCTGTGTGTATATGTGTGTGCACACTTGCTGACTGCTGCTGCTTTTGCTGCCAAAGGCCGATGATGTCTGTGAATATTGATGCGTTCTGTGCATGTCTATGCCGATCTTTTGACGCGTGCATACGCACATGCACTTTGTGCTGCGTGCTCTAAATGTCGTTTTACTCGTTATCGCGTAGTTTATTTTCCTTTTTTTTTGCATTATTATTATTATTATCATTGCATTATAAAATTTTGTTTTTTTTTTTCAATCGAACCAGTGAGTTCCGCTACGTACAGAAAACATTTAAAGAAAAAAAATACGGAAAGCCGAGTGTACACTGTACATCGCTATATTGAGCTGCCACTGCTACTGCTGCTGGTACACGAGGCAGCTGAAATATTTATACCGACTTTTATTTACAAACAGCTCGAGTCAACCTTAACATTGCCGACCTTTGTGTTGTGCGCGCCACACGAGCAAAGCGATTTCTAACTTACTAGTTATAAGGCAGCAGCAGCAGCAGCAGCTTTTTCATGTTTACGACGTCGTGCACATATGCACACACAAACACTCTAATATGTACATAAACGATCTCTCTCTCTCTCTTTCTTTTGTCGCGCTTAATGTTTTTTTAATAACGATAAACGAACTAACCATTCGCACGGGGAGGCCCCCATGCAGAAAATATGTATTTAGCCGATAAGCTCGATATAGTTGCATACGCAATATAATATCGGACACAAAAAGCTCGCACGATGAAATTCACACCTCATTCGCTATGCGCATTTATAAAGATCTGATAATAAATGCATTCGCGCGTCGCTTTTTAAACAGTTTCGCTGCTGCCACGCTACACACCTGATATTAAAAAAGAGAGAGAGAAAAAGAAGCTACTACTAGCACTATTCACGTTACGTAAACAAATTGCGGATCGCAGCATCCAGCAGCATCAGCTTTAATGCCGCATTTTATTAATCATGTGTTTATGTGCGCTTATATTAATCTCTCTAATAGCTTTGGGACAATTTTTTCTCTATCTCTCTCTTTCTCTCTTTCCTCGCGGCTTTAGGCTGAAATAAGTAAGAAGAAAAAAACTTGTTAAATACAAATCGTTTTTCTTTAAGGTGACTATTTTTAGTGATATTGCGCGCGTAAATGCGTGTATTTCTCCTTCGCTGAGAAATATATACATATGCTATGGAGTGGAGGTGTGAAAAAAGGTATATAATCGGTAGAGTAAAGTAATAATATAGCCGTCTTATTTCGTTCTCTCTCGTTGGGACTTTATAGATCGCAAGCTGAAACTCGTCTATATAATTATTTAGACTCGCTGCTGTTTCTGCTGCTGCCGATCGTTGTCGGTGTTGCCAAGGTATCGCGCGAGCAAAAAAAAAGAAAAAAAAAGAAAAAAGAAGATGTGCGTGTATCGTATCTCGCCTACCATTGATATGTACGTGATGCTGCCTCCACATATGCTGATACTGGCTCCATCGGGAGCTCGCGCTAACGTCGTCGTGCAACGATGGCAACGGCGCGTGTATCTGGTGCGCGTGCTGCTGTATCGCCGGTGGCAGACTCATGGGCTGCTGCTGATGGGCCGGCGCCACCACTATGTGAGGGTGCTGATTCTGCGGAGGGGGTGGTCCGCCATTGCCAGCCGAGGTCTGCTGTTGCTGTTGCTGTTGCTGCTGCTGTTGAGCCGCGACGACCGAATGCAGCATATTAGCCGGTGTCGGGCCCGTGGCCGGCGGTGGCGGCGCCAATTGCTGATAATCCATGATATTCATCGGGCGCGACGACCGGGCTGCACCTCACACACGCGACACACACCACCAACCCAGTCTACTATCCGAACCGTGTCCGAATTGTTTTTTTTTTCTCTTCCTTTTCGTTTTGAAGAGCTCTCAACGAGGGGGAGGAGGGCTAACGAGTCATTCGCACTTTTGTAGATGGAACGAATCGCAAAAAAATCACCACAGCACAAGATCACACAAAATATAAGGCACACTACTCTCTGACAACTCTTGTGTCAGCTGTCGTTGTTGCAGCAGCGATTAAAAGCCCAATTGTAGCTATTCATCAGTGACGATCGACAGTCTATTCTCTCTCTCTCCTTTTCTTTTTTTCACACTTTCCAAGAGACACTGTTCTGAATCTTCGATGGGACTGATGACGATTAATTTAAAAATTATATATCACTTTTGCTTTCGTTTTGAGAATATTGTCGTTGCTGCTTTTTGGCTTTTGAACAAACAACACAAAATGACAAAAAGCACACTCTTTATTTCATAAGCATGTATAAATCACCACTTCGTAGTTCTCTGCTCTTCGAGTTCACAAGTAACAACAATCGACGATGATAAATTCACTTTTTGTTAAAAAAAAAAAAATAATAATTAACAAAAATTAACAATTAAACTAAAAAAAAATTGAAAAAAAAACTAACTGCAGGACGGAATGGACTGATTCGTCGTTGCTTTTACAAATCGGCACAACGTATATAAAAATAATAAACAACAAAAAACAACAATTATTATTATTACGCAGCCCGATTTTAAAATATTCTAATTTAACCAATTGTACGGAGGTACGCTGGCGCTTTTATTATAATATTATAATTTGTATAAACGAGAGCGAGCGACGGTCTCGAGCGCAGTCATCGGAGTCACGTCGCAGCGACGACTGACAGGCTCGATCGCAGCAGAGCCGAGCCGAGGCTCCCAACAGCAGCAGAACGCACATTTCTCGTGCCGCCACAGCAGCGCATGCACACGAGGAGAAAAGTATATAGCAGTGGTAGTGAGCGTGTGTCTGTCTATACACACACACACACACACACCTACACACACACATGTATTATAGCGGGAGCAGATCGCGCGCAGCTCTATACACACGGGCATGTACAGTATGTATATAGAAGTGCGGAGTATAGAGAGGCCGTCGCGAACTGGAGAGGATCGCGGGGCTTCTATCATAGAGGTGGTGGGAGTAGCTACGTACAAGCCAATTGGCCGCGGCTTAAGCGTGAGAGGCGGAAGTGTTTTTTCTTTCGGTTCGGCGCTTTTTTTTTATTCTTTTTTTTTTTAATATATATCGAGAGGTGCATATACGCTTGCGAGCGAGCGAGCGAGCACAGGTGTATGCAATATCGCACATGTGTGTGTGTGTGTGTGTGTGTGTGTGTGAGTGATAAGCTTCGAGCTTCGACTTTTTTTCGGGGCTTTATAACAATTGCAATACATACGATGCGCGGCGGTGATAAGGGTATGAGAGCTATGGAAGAGACTACTTCCGTGTGTATAGAAACGATCGAATCTTTTTTCATTTTCCTTTTTCATCAATTTTAATCGAACGAATCTCATTTAAGCTCGAGGCTCGGCAAAATTATGAGGAATTTGGAGAAATCTCAGCACGCACACGCCCGCCTCGAGACGACACTCGATGACCGCAGATTACCATATAGTCTCCTTTCACGCGTCTAAAACACAAATTCATTAAATACTCCGTGCCTTTAAATATATAAGTCATTAAATACTGTAGGCGCACGTAAACAAGTGTAATCGTTTCACACTTCGGCTACTTCGCGAGCGAGCACGAGCACAGAAATTTGGAGCAGGTGAAAAAAATCATAATAATGGTGAACTAGAACCGAAAACTAAAAATGTATCTACTACTATCGCGCGGGCGCGACCCACTGATCTAGTTTCGTTTTTCGTTTTTTTTTTTAATTTGGATTCGAATTATTCATTTTGTACTCATTGAAGCCCCAGGCTCGCTCGAAAGACTTTCATTTTTCATTTTATTTTTTATACATCGCTACTTGGATATATAAATCGCACATATTTTGGTTCAAAAAGAGCTTGATGCTCGTTGATGTACGTACGAACGAGAGCTTCTCGATAAATGACCTCGTAAGAAAGTAATTATTAATGCGAAAATATGCGGCGATCACCGAAAAAGTATATTTTCGCGCGACACGCCAACAAAGCGTCATCGAGAGAAAGAGAGAACCGATATAAATCAAGTCTCCGGCCTATACAACTATATACATATAGGCGCAAGGTGAGTCAGGTGCAGCGGCATTTTCACTTTTACTTTAATTACTCTCGCGCAGATTTTCCGGCTGATTCGAGCCAAACCCCCCGAGTAATTATCCAATCATAATAAACTAGCTTACGCGCTCGCAAGCGCGGGTAATTTGAATAATTCAAGTTTTTTAGTTAATGGAAGAAGACGAAGACAACAACAAAAAAAACGGTATTATCGGGCCCGAAAATCACAGGGAGAATGCATACACGACGACTTGCACAATAATGCTCGCGCGCGCCCGAGCGAGCAGGCATGGAAAAAGCAGAATAAGAAAGTATCTTGCAGCATATATACTTGTGTATGTGTACGCGTTTAAGTGCACTCACGACAATAAGACGTAACTGTCGAATGAAAAATTTTCCGTGATTTCCGCGTTCTTCCTTGCGCTGCAATGCTCGCGAGCAATAGTGCATCGAAGCTAGCTGGCGCAATATGCCGGAAGAAAAAAAAGTATCCACCGCGAGGATCGAAGAGAATCGAAGACGAGTCATGTCGAGCGCCAGCTAGTATTTTTCAGGTGAATTGACGTTGACAGTGAGGGAGAGAAAGAGAGGAAAAATACACAAGCGTGGCACCATGGCCACTGGAGTCAAAAAGAGAATCTGTCGACGCCGCTGGATTAGATATTAAGAGAGTTTCGGTTAATCGATCGGATGAAATTCGACTCGCTCGATGCATACAATTTTCCAGATCTATCCATTTATCATTTTGATATTCATGAGTTCAATATTCCATATGGATATCTCGAATAAAAAACTACGTTGGAATTTGGAGGAAAACGCCCAAATCATGTATCGTTTTCTAATTACTCGCATTCACATTAATATGGTCCAGTCCCGTTTCAAGAAGAGCAAAATTTGTTCAAAACTAGAGTAATTTTTTGTATACAAAACAAAAGTAATCTTGGCAATGTTTGGGTTATTTTTATGTACGAGACATTTTCGTATTGTTGTTAACTATTATGAATACCAGGTATTTTTTTTACGTACGTGTTCAGATTGAAATTATAAATCGAAAGCTCGACTATTTAAGTGCTTATACACCGAATCAAAATTTCACGCTTGGAAGATAAACAAATTTCTATCCTCGCACATGAGTTTTTTATTAAACGTGTCACTCGAATCCTCGATTATCGTGTCACAGGTGAAATATTTTTCTTAATTCCATCAAAAGCAATCACAGCAATCAAAGTTTAATTCCCTTTGTACGCATTCTACATAACATGAATAGCAGAAATGTTATTCTTAATATGTATTGGCTGTGAAAGTCAAAGAGTACTAAAAATTATCATTTTCTACGAATAAACAGACTCTGATCGTAAACGAAAATTCAGTTCGATCGCAACACGAAAAAGTTATCCTGTTTATAATTATTATTCCTGTTTATTATTATTTTAACAATTTATTGTTGCTGATTAATTTTTTCAATTACTTATGCTTTTATTTATGATATTTGTCGTCATGGAGTTGACGAAAAATTTACAGACCGAAAACTTTGAAGCACATAGAAAATACGCAGAGGAGATTTCAACGACTGCACATAAACGTCGAGATTCCCGAAAAAGCCGTGTCTATTCGCGAGGTGTTTGAACTCGTTAGAAAAAAAATAGAGTCTAACGACCTCTCGAGCGGAATCGCATTAGAACCCTGTTAGCCTGGAAGACGAAGAGAGGACTCTTATACAGGCCCACTCGAAATATATATCTCAAATGTATACATACACAAAAGCGGACCCGGGTCTTAAATATCGCACACTCATACTCTGCGCGCGAGCTGACCTCGATTTTTCGACTGCTATGGTCGCCACACCGCCACCGCAGCAGCAGCAGCAGCAGCAAAAAAAAAGCGAGAACGGGTCCTTTCGTTGGCGCGCACGAAGGCGATTAAACGAAAATATAAAGGCAAAAACGACGAAAAAAGAGAAGCCCGAGAGAAAAGTAGAGGGAGTTGCTGCAGAATGAGAGTGAAAAAAGAGAGATAGAGAGAGAGAAATGAAAAAAGGAGCACGAGAGAGAGAGAGAGAGAGAGAGAGAGAGAGATGTTGTTGTATTATATATGGGATGGTGATGTATTTTCGCCGTTTGTACATTTAGCACGAGTGAAAGTTTTGCCGAAAGTGGTTCCTCGAGTTTCGGCTATAGACATTTTCAGTTCGCGAGGCAGTATGAGCCAGCACTGTGTGGTGTCCCTTTCTCTCTCTCTCTCTCTTATACTTGCACGATGCCCATACCTTTAAAGCCATTCCCGCTGACTTCCGTAAGTTGATTCTTTTTTTTTATTTTTGCGCTCGCAGAGAGCCCGAAATCTCACTTTTCTCTCTCGGAGTGAGTAGCAATCGCCGAAATGTATATATACTGCTGCTGAGCCGCTGCTGACGTACGATATAATGCTCTCTGACATACACACAAACTCGCAGCTCTAGCTAATGACCGACGTATGTATAAAGGAGAAAATCGGCACGAGTACAGCTCGCGGAGAAGAGAATCCCCCTGGAGGAATTGTTATTGCCCTTTGAACCTCCCCGTATCGTGACAATAGAAATTGTTGTACTCGCCAAGTTTTGCGGATCGAGGCTTGCAAAAGTGAACTTTTACCGCATATCGCGACGATAAGCACACGTGTTCCGCGCGGTGCAGAGAAAGAGAGAGAGAAAGTTGCAGTGACGATCCGCCGCCGAGCTTCTCTCTCTCTCTCTCTCTCTCTCTCTCTCTCTCTCGCCTGTCGTGATTTTATATGCTAATTCAAAACTCGGAGTCTCGAATATAATGCGTGCTAAAAGCAACAGGGGGGGACTCTTCTTAAATATTAAAATTTTTATTTACAATCTTGTAAGTACTAGGCGCTTTACTATCGATCAAACAGGAAGACGAGCTTTCACGGATTTTTGTAGCAGCAGCAGCACTTAACTCGCTTTTCTATTGTAAGTCAGTGGATGAGTTATTAGTTATTGCTCATGCCCATGATACAAAAATCATAATTGAATCGTTCGATTCTTTTCTATCTTCTCGCAGAATGAATAGACAAGACGTGTAAATTTGTCTTAGAGCTCGTTGGTGCAGCACACAAAAGCTCGTGATCTTCGTGTCATGGAGCATAAAACGTACAACTTTATATCGTAGATCGATCGTTGCTGTTTAACGCCGTCAATCGGATAATTGACAAGGCGCCGAATTTTCTTTACTCGTTGACTTGATTGACGATCTGCTCGATCTCCCCTATTATCGTTAGATACTTTCCACTTTTTTTGAAGATTAGATTCTAGCGATTGATTACATTTTTTGAATGAAATTACCTTTTTGATAATGTAGCGATGACGTAGGTTAAAATTTATTAGATTTTAATAGCTTGTATACATTTTTAAAGGGGTTTTCAAATGTTTCAATGCAGATTAATTATTCAAATATTATTATCTTTTAACACTCGTCAGGAGGCTGCGACTACACACATACACACATTTTTGATCCGAAAGTCCGATGCTGAATTGGAGTCTTAGTAACAGGGGCAACCACGCACGCACAAGCACACACTTTCAATTTCAATTCCGAAAAAGGACGCCGAGGTGCGATTCGCATGTGTCTGTGTGTATACGTATTCCGGTACCTCGCGCCGAATTCAAAATGTAGGTCAAGCGCGATTTTTCGCGCCATTATTATTTTAATTCTAAAATATGTATTCGAAATGAAAAAAATAAAAGTAGGCTATTACGATTCGAAATTTTTTCGAATCGATCTCAATGAGCGCAAAATATCTGCGCGTTTTTTTTTCGACATGAGTTATTATTATTTTTGAAGTAAGTAGCTTTTGCGTGAAGTCATGCGACGAGATCGAGAGGATCGCGCGCACAAGGAGGTGGGAGGAAATGTGCGAAGTTTTTGGAGTGCATCTGTACGGAGAGAAAGAAGAGAGAGATCGGATCGAGAAAAAAAGTAACCAAACGAGTCGAGCACGATCGAAGTACCATAGCTTCTTATTCCCGAAAATTTACTTGTTGTAAATTTACAGTTGAAATGGACGATATGATATGAACAATTCTTCCAAACCATTCGGCACGACACTTCCAATGTGCCTCTGACAGAAATTCTTAATATTTTTTGGCTAATAATTAGAATTGCAACGTCTATTCAATATTCAGTAATTAAATAGGTAAAATAATATTTTATAGTTTTCATTATAAATTTCATAAAATTTATCTAAAACCAAACTTATATACAATTATTTTGCCTTTAGCACTTGCAGATTTCCTGATAAAGGGATACTCGCCATCTAGTGGTAGAGTTTTGTAGTAGCATTATCGTATGAAACTTTTTTGAAACCATAGAATTTTCAGAAAATTCAAAATTCTCTCAAAAATTGTACATTGTTGACGTTGTTGACAATTGTCATAATTACACGAGAAAAATCATTGAAAATTTTTCGATCGAGTTTTTCTACCAGGGGTACGATCGGCGCGAACCGCTACGTGCTCCGATGTGTACGCGCGCCGCGCGCTTATTCAAATCGAGGAGCTCCAGTACGATAAAACGAAGTAGCAAAGAAAAAAAAGAAAAAAAGGCGTACTAAATACATAAATAATTAACAATCGATACACGAACGGCACCGCGCGCAAGTTCGTAAATCGAGTTCTCCACTTTTTTCTCTCTCTTCTCATAGAATAATTCGCATCAAAGCCGGGGGACGTTGGTCGGTCTCTCGGAGAAACAGAGTGCCGCGCGCTCTGCGGCTGATAAGCTCTCGCGCATTGGCTCGCTCGCGCGCGCGAGAAAATTGCCGATCGGCTCGTAAAGCTTTATTTATGAAGTCATTAAAAATTCTCCGTAAGTAAACGAACGAAAGAAACGAGCCAAGCCAATAGGCATATGAGAACTGCTTATATTATAATGTGCTGCGATGCGATGCGTTTAATAAAATGCTATACATTAACGAGTACATCATCGTTATATAGCCATCGCGCAAAGTGTGTAGCTGTGCTATATGCATGCATGTGTGTTGGTGTTTGTGCTTGTGCGAGTGTCAGCTCGCTTGAAAAACGAATTATTTATTCATATTCGACTGAGTGTTTTGAAGTTACGTGTGTATATCATGAGCGCACAGAAGCGTCGAGTGATACGAGGGGCTAAATAAACATCGCTATTTATTTTTCGCGCGAGCGGCGGCAGCCAATACGAGATGATAAAATTACAAAAAAGTATATAAATGTTCATTATAAGCTGAGCATCATGTGTGTGTGTATGAGTCCCACGATCGTGCCAAAGTATTTAACGCACACTATTGACGATTTATGATTTTTTTTTTCATTTCATTTCGCTCTGTATCGCGGATATTTAAATGAAAATAAGGTCGATCGGGCACGTTTACGGCTATATATACAGGCTGCCCCCGCGAGTATATCTGGTATATAGTAACCCGCGCGTGAGAAATCTAATCGACGTTCGATCGGTCAACTGTAAGCTACTGCGATATAGGGACTTATTCTATTAACGATCGATCGCGGGCGCTAATAACAATGTGATCAATTACCATTCGACTAAAGCTCATGGGGGACACATTATTTTTATAACTGTTCTCGATCGCGTTTACGTACGTATGCGAAAGCAAAAGGTAAAATAAAAGAAGCGAGTAAAAGAAAGAAAGAAGAGAAGAAGAAAAAATAACTTCGCACTTCTGGCTTGAGAAAGTTGCCCGAGACGGTCGTCGTCTTTCTTTCTATCTATCTCTCTCCTACACTCGAGAGCTTAAAAAATGTGTATGTGTATTGTGATGCTCGTATTGTAGCTCGTTCGCGAAAGGCAATTAGCAGCTGATGAACATATGCTTCTACTACTGCTGATGCTGTTGCTGCTACAGTATACAAGCCTCTATCTCCCTCTGCCATTCTTTGGTGTACCCTAGTACTGCTGCTCTCGTTTTCGCTCGCGATAATTACGATCTTGAAATTTCAAACTGTCTCTTTCTCTTGCACGCTCGTCGTCGTCGTGCGTAGAGTCATGCGTATATTTTATCATATATATACATCACCTCGAGCAGCCAAAACGCCAAAGTGTATACAACGTCCATAACTCAACACCCGTGTAATATGCATTAAACGGCATGGTGCAAACATACCGCGACGCGAGCACAGATCGTTGACTTGATATAAATATTATATATCCTTCTTCCGAATCGTTTATTTTTATAGTTGTCACTTGCGATTTCGAAACAGAAAAATATAAGATAAAAAAATATAAATAAATATAAAATAAAAAAGTCCATATACCGATCCGATCGAAGCCGCCGCTGGAGTTAATTCCTTCTCAGGCTACGATGCCTCGTCACGCTCGATAAGGCGGCGTAAGCCTAGCTCACAGGATAATCCCCACTCGTGTATGCGTATATATGCTCTGCGGTTTCCCATAGTACATGCAAGCGCTGCCGCGGCGGCAGCCACCGTATACGCTTGTGCACACACACACATACACATAATGTGCTCCGATTACAAATTTGCATTGTACACCCGAGCAGTATACTGCTTTTGACTCGCGTTTAAAATCCACCTTGTGCAAACACACGCGACTCTCATTGTTTTCCCAGGTATGTAAATGGCTAAAAGTCTGGGGGTAGTGTAGGATGATGCGTTTGGCGGGTAGCGGCGCCCTCGCCGAGTTTACGAAAATTGTACAGGCGAAAACGAGTATCTGTCATACGCAGAATAAAAACGATCGTAATATTATACATATGGAATAGGCGCTTGAGTAGAGCTGTATAAAACTCGAGGAAGCGTGAGTAATCCGAATGGACGGATCAGCAACGGAGGTCGTTCTAAGCGTGCGTGTATACATAAAAATGTTAGACACTACTCTGCGGCACGTTTCTGCGGTAATATAGCAGTGATTTTAATATTGTACATATTGCCAATATTATACGATTTATTAATTAATAAATTGCGGAATTTTCATATAAGTGGCAAAAATGTGGTACGTGCGTGGTTGCGATTCTACTCTCTACCTCCGATCTCGACCAAGGAGAGGCGTGACTTATTTATAATTAATTTATTTTTAAAATTCAAATGGTAAGTAAAGGAAACTCGTATTATATTTAGTTCCGTAATTGTCGCACCCAACGCGAACGCAAACGCAACACGATCTAGTATTTCATTAAGAGTTTCCCTAATTCATTCTTAATACGTTGTTCGACAATTTGTCGTAGTTTTGCACGATTGATTAATCTCCATCATATATAGGTAGCTCAACGTGAAAAATCGTTCGACATTCTTATAAAGCGTACAGAATCGTACACCTATGTGTACGCATAAATGTCCATGTTGTAAATGCCGCCTAACGATCGAGGATATGTGCAGAGAGAAAAAAATGGTAATACGTGCTGCCGACCGTGTGTAGTTTTCCGTAAAATGTATGTGTGTGTATGTGGCTTCGATCATTACATAGATCGACATATATGCTTATGCTGCTGCACGCGTGCATACTTGTGAATGTAAAAAAAAATAATAATTTGAGTTGGAAAAGAAAAAAAAGAATGAATATAAACACAAGTTGTGGCTAGCTCGAGCGAGCGCAACTCTCAACTAATTTTAATTTATGAATGCATATAAGATACTAATATTTACAATCAATGTTTCAGTCGCAGCTTTTGCCGTATGTGTGTATTATGGTGCTAGGCTGCTGCTGCTGCGTGTCGTACTACACGCCGTGATTTATACGCGTTGTAGAATGGATGTGTGATCGAGCTGCGGCTCACACAACCACACACTTTATATCGTACGTATACGCAACGCACACAGACAGACACGCAGCTGACTCTATCCGCTGCCGCTACTCCAACGACGAGAAGCCGATGAAAATTGCACGAGATGAAGAAATAACAATATTTTAATTATTCATAAAAAAAAAAAAAAAAAAATAGCCACTTGAAAGGAGATGACGAAGGCACATTTTTCACCTCGTTATATAGCGAGGGGGAATTGTCAATATTGCCTGCCGCGTGTCTATGCGTCTCTCCTCCGCACTGCCGCTGCAGCTATGACCAATTATCGATTTTTTCGAGAATAATTAAAAAAAAAAAATTCATAATTATATCGAATGCACGATTGGAAAACTCGCTCCGTGCAGTTGGCACAGACATTATTCATCGACGAGAACACTCCAAACTGGACACTACCCAATTAGTAATTGTGACACTTTTCGCAGCTCGAGCACAAAGCTCGCGAGCGAGCATTAGTAATTCAAATTATCGATCTCGCGCGTGGCGTGAAAAATCACTGTGTGATTTTCTCATTATCTTTTGTCGATTACATCATGTGATCATCATCGATAAAGAAACATAAATAATTTAAAAAAAAAAATGTTTTACTCACCCTTCAGGGAGGACGTTATCATGGGATCGCCTGTGAACAAAGAAAAAAAAGTAAGATTCATGGATTAATCAAGAAACGTCAACTGCAAATCATCGTGTATACAAGCGTATCATTGAGACTGTGTATAGGAAAACAATGGGTAAATTTAATAAAATAGCCCGAGCTCTGCATAATATAAAGTACGCTGCACTCGGTCTAATCTAGAATTTCGCGTAGGCCAAAGTCTGCTCCAGCACACAATACCTATAGACGAAGAGCGAAGATCATCTTGTATCGGCTTCAAATAAATATATAATAATATGTACATATAGGTACGCATCGGTCGTTTTCTTTTGTGCACACACACAGACACATATATGAAGAGATAACCAATCTCTTATGTGGAACTCGGGACACACAATAATGCACAATGTGTGGGTGACGACAGACTTCTACTCTTCGGCTAAAGGCCCTTTTGTCTCTCTCTCTCTCTCTCCCTCTCTTTCTCTCTTTCACTCAACTCAACTCAACTCGCTGGCTGGCAAGGCCCGTCGTCGTCGATCGGACCTGGAAGAGCTGCTTTCTCCTTTTATATTTATAATACGTATACGCGAGACGACCAATCAGACTTTCCATTTTTTATCTTTTTCGATAAACAAATTCTCTTTCTTCACTCGGAAGTTCGAGGTATAATATACATGTATAGCAACTCTGGCAACGATGAAAAGCAAAATTACGCCGAGCGAGAGAGAGATTAAAAAAGAGAAGAAGAAAATCTCGCGAATCGCAAAGCGATGTTTAATACGTTCATCGAGCAACTATATAATGATTCGTTTGCCTAGCATATCAATCAACATCATAATCGCTATACTACTATTCGCGCTGTGCTGTGCTGTGTGTTTCTTCCATGCCTGCCCCTTTGGACAATAATTATAAATATAAGCGCATGTATGTAGTGTATGATACTGTAGCGAAAGAAATCCGCTGATGCACTCTTATACTGGATATATGTATGTGTGTGTGTACGTGTGACCCACTTGACGATCAGCGTATATACACGAGAGCCCGAGGCAGCCGTGGGCGATAACCGACCGATTAGACGAATAAATCCTCGCGGCCAAACGTAGCAATTATTGTATTATATATACCTGTGCAATGCACAGGGCTATGTAAAGTGTAATAATAACTTCTGGATTTCGAAAAAGCTTTCGAAGATCGCGTCAAGGTAAAGGAAGGATAATATGAAAGCACTATATGTATGGGATATAAACTCTTTATTCGCTACGCGATGTGACGATCATCGCGCGGCGTCGAAATTGATGAAAGCCAATTTCGGCCCAGGCGCGAAATATTATTCTAATCGCTATCTCCATATAACGCACGTGTGATATCTTCAGGCCGAAATCTCGCGATTGCGCTCTTGGTACATGCCACGTGTGTATAGGATACAGTATATACTTTGCTAAAGCGTCGAAATTCAAATCTATACTCCGAACCGTCGAGCTGCACAGCTTTCATCGTGATTAATGTTATGAATTTCGTTGATAAATGCACTCCTCTCGAGGTATGAGAAAGACGCGAATGACGTTTTAAGCGTATACGTGTGTGTATATCGATGATTTATCGCATGCCTCACTTTTTGCTCTCTGTCAAAAACGAAAAATGTTGCACGTCAAAAAATCGCATATTGTAGTCGTGTATACCACACACACACACACAAAACAGCACAATACGCGAGTCATTTGTTCGACAAACATTACCGAGTTCCGAATCGAAATCGAGTCAATTAAGGATAATTCGCTTCGAAATTGCACCGATGTAGAGCATTAAAAAAAAATAGTAATAAAAAAAAATATCTCGAAAATACCGCCTGCTGCAGCTGCTTTTGCAGAGAGCTTCGGTGGCAGCGGCAGCGTTGGAAGCGCTCAAAATAGGTGAATTTTCCACGAAAATGCTTCGCAGCAGTGCAGAGTCGTTATATTTTGCTTTTAGTGCACACGCAGATCCGCGCACAGTCACACACACACACACACACACACACACACACACAAACACACACACACACACACACACACATTTTCTACGATGAGAGCCAAAGCGACGGACGCTTCCTGTGACATAGACGGAGAGAGAGAGAGAAAAACGCCGGACTATCGTCTTATCCTCGCATATTATCCTCGGCAGCGAAACGGAACGCATAGAGCCACAAGCGACGACGACCTTGGCTGCAGTAAATCGCGTATATTTTTCGTTGATTCAGTGCAAATCACATGCATGTCCACATGCAGTAGCGTACTTGTGTGTGTATATATTGGTTGCTACTATAAATGCAAACACACGAGTATACATGCACGCAGCTCCAGCGACGGATCGCTTCGACGAGATATAATCGAAACCATCGCGTCGACAAGGTATAATATAATGTAGCACACCCGAACGTGGGATTTTTCAGTGAATCACATATTTCATTTTCATTGCGGCTTATAAAAAAAAAAAAAAAAAATACGGAGCCGAATGGAAATTGAACACAGTAGTAAAATAGAGAAGAAGACAAAGCGTTAGCAAGCGAGAGAGAGAGAGAGAGAGAAACACGCGAATCTAATTCTGAAAATTGCATCGGAGCTGGGGCTAGCGCGCGCGCAAGTTTTATTTTCCTTAAAACGGAAAACATGTACTTAATGCGATACTACTACGCGTGTATAGAGCTATATGATGAATTTGCCTATGCAAAAATATAAATTTATACGCGCTCGAAGCTCGTCGCGTACAAGAAGGAACTGAATTTCATCTAGTGCATTATGTATTTTTCGATCGAGCGAGCTGCGGCGGAGAAAGAGAGAGAGAGAGCTTTTTTACGATAAACGACGGGCGTGCGAGTGAAAAATAAGTCGTTCGGAGTTGCTGCTCGTACGCATACTATGAGAAAAATACCGTAAAACAAATTGAAATGTTGGTAGTAAAAATTACCATGTTTTCTGGTAGAAATTTTCAAGATTGATAATGGCCTAATGAACAAAAAATGACGAGTTTAAAAAATTGAGACCAGCTTTTAACCGCTCTGAATACGGCAATAATACCTCGAGTTTTTACCACTAGAGTACTTTTGATCTGTGAGTCTGCAAGTAGGAAAGAAAAAATAATTAAGCTGAGCGCAGCGAAGTCGTATCATGGCCAGTTCGCCTAATTTTCGTAGGTTAGCGGTCATACGATAACTTGAAATCTTTTTATACATACGCTTTGAAATTTTAGGGATATATTCTTTGGGACTGGGCGCGTTACTGATTAGTTTTTTGTATGCAAAAAGTGCATTCTTATGCACTTTTTATGCAATTTTTAGAAATTTGATAATTTTCCGTCTTTGGAAAATGGATTTTTTTATATGTTGATACTGGGTCATTATTTTTTTTTTTATCGCGTCGTATCGTGTTACCTCGCAACCTAATGTATTTATAAATGGAATTTTCATGCACTTTTTAAAATTTTCAATAATTTTTTAATTTTTGTTAACAGATGTGAAAAAAATCCGTTAAATTTGTATTCATGCGAGGTCGAAATTGTCGACCTCGATTTCTTAGATTTAAATGTTATGTGAAACTTTTTTATGCATCACTGGATAGATTTTTACAATTACTTGAGTTCCAAAATGTAAATTCATTATACATTTAAGATAAGATTACAAGTAGTAAATATTTTCTCGCACCGACATAAATTTTAATACGATTTTAAACTTGACCATTCATTGACTTTATTTATTTATAGATTTTCTTTTGATGTCAACATTCGTATTCCACGGCTTACCCAAGAAAGTCTGACAAATTATTAGTTATCATTAACTCATACAAATTGTGAAACGGTATAGTGTTATAAAGTGTAAACGCTACAAAATTTTGTTTTTTTTTTTTTTTGAGAAAAAAATTTATTCGTGTCATTTTTGTGTACATTTATTTTATTCTCACGAGGCTTTAATGGATCACTACCAGCAAACTTATTCATATTGCATGTACTGCTTAGACATGTTTCCATCTGATACTCTCGAGCATCATCTGCACAGCGTCTCCGCGGAGTACAGGTTGGCAATGGAAACAAACATACTGCTCCTTTGGATTCCCTCCCAGGTCAATAACATTGACAATCAGACACCAGATGGTGTAAGTTTAGGTACTGGATCGAATTTTGAAGAAGGACAAAATGAAAATGTTAGTCACATACAAAACATTATCATGGACAGCCATCAGCCATCGAATGACGATGTTTCAAGTACTGAACCGACTAGTGAAGAACCACAAAATGAAAATGACACTTATTCTCAAGACAATATCATGATACAAAGCTCAGGCATGGACTGCCATCAACTATCGTGCAGTAGAGGTTTAAGAACTGAACCGACTAGTGAAGAACCACAAAATGAAAACGTCACTTATCCACAAGACAATATCATGGACGGCGATCAGCCATCGAATGACGATGTTTCCAGCACTGAACCGAATTATGAAGAACCACCAAATGAAAATGACACTTATTCACAAGACAATATCATGGACTGCCAACAGACATGGTGCAGCGAAGATTTAAGCACTGAACCGAATTGTGAAGGATCACAAGATGAAAACGATGATTACAATCGGACATCATGCGATGGAAGTTTAACCGAATTGAATTGTGAAGAACCACAAGATGAAATGGACGGTAATTACGTTTGCAACGATTGCCCAACCTGCAATCGTTGCAAACGTAATCATAGATATGGTAGCAAAGGCCGTCTGATCTGGCACATCCAAACCTCGCATCTGTCACATTATCAGAGGCTTTATAGTTGCGACGAACACCAGTTGTTATTCATCAATCGAAAAACTTTGAGAGAGCACATGAGCAAAGATCACAGCAAAATAAAAAACAACTTGGACAAAAATCCGCCTGCACAAACGAGTAATTCAGCAGCCCACGACGAGACACCTCAAGAAGGTTTTCAATGCAATGTATGCGGAAAGATGTATAAAGACCGAGAACAATTGAGAAACCACCGCAGATTTGTTCATGGTCCAATAAAATATATTTGTGGATTGTGTGGGCACGTATTTAAAAAAATTTCAAATTTAAATCTACATCTTAAGAGAGTTCACTTAAAAGAAAAAAACTTTACTTGCACAGTAGAGAATTGCTCAAGATCGTTCACGACAAAATATGACTTAAGTCGACATCATATAGAAGTTCACCAACCAAAAAACCACCAGTGCAATGAATGCAGTAAAAAGTTCGGGTTAAAATTTCAATTAACTCGCCATAAAAAACAAGTTCACGGGGCAAAAGACCACGAGTGTGACGTATGCGGAAAAAAGTTCACGACAAATCTTGGAATGAAACGACATCGCAGTAGATGTCACGAACAGGAATGAAGCGTGTGCGGAAACCTCTTCACGAGGGAAAGTATATATGATATGGGTTATCTGTGTGGAGTAGTAGTCGTTATTATTTGTTATGATAGGTATAAAATCATTTTCTTATATAAATGTTTAGTTTTAAACAATCTGTCGTACTTGCTCCCTATACATTTCTACGTCGACACTGACGACTAACGATGCCGCGAATCAATAGTCTTTATTATCATAAAAAAATATCGCTGCTTTAAGAAATGTACAATTTTATGTCAACCTATTTTTTATAAGTATTTCTTGCAGTTATAAGTAATCGCCTAATTAATTTATACACTCTTATACAATCATTCTGAATAAGGAGAAATTTATTTGAAAAATTACTTAATATTTAAAAAAAAAAGTAAATTGATCTATTTCAATAACTAAAATTTATTGTTACGTTCGCCTAACTTCGCTCAGCTTTGTGCAACGAACGTTGCCACTAGTAGTATAAGTCAAAGCACGGTTTTGGAAAAATTTAAATGCTATATTTATCAATTCATCTCTTACATAAAACAATTCAGATAGTGATTGGTCGCCAAACTGAAGACTCAGTAGATGTTAAAAAAAACAAAAGTTGAAACTTATACATATAAAGTAACTGCGCACAATAAGCATGGTAAAATAGAAGGCCGAAGTGTTTGCGATGTTTACAAAATACGGCCAGTTAGTTTTCAGTTTCTACCACTAGATGGCGATTAAATTTATCCGTAAATCTGCAAGTGGCAAAGTAATAATAGCTGCATAAGTTGAAATATACGTTTTAAAAATCATGGAGTCTTCCGTTATGTTACAACAGTTACTTAAATATAGTAAGAAAATGTGTCATAATATATAGCACGTATAATTCGTACACGGATAGATAGGAGAGCCGCGCGCATGAATAATTCACGAGAGCGAATCCGTTGCAGTCTACATGCGAATACATAAATGAGAGGGAAAAAAAATTGGAGTCCATCGAGGGTAAGATATTCGTCTTGTGTGTTGTGTCTCGCGCGGCGAGAGCGCTCGAGTGGATTTTCATTACGGCGATTGCCTTTGTTTCATATTTTTATTCTTCCCTCTGTCCCAAGACGGACAGTCGCGCAGAGCGCCTTCGGGGAATTTTTCCGAAGGGGGTAGTAGTACGAGGACATTTTTTTTTTTTACCAAGGATGATACGATATAAATTTTGTCATCGCGCGCACGATCGTGTGCGATAATGGATCGTGCACTGCGTTATTCTTATATTACATTATTGTGAATCGATCGAAAGCGAGGTTTTATGGATTTTACGTAAATCTCTGGAGAATGGCGTGTTTCGTACATTATCGGAACGGGCAAAAATAAGCAAATAGCGAATCAATCGATTGAGAAAGTAATTGTACGGGCACTGCTCTATAAAAAAATATCGGGAACTTTTCATTTTCGCACAGCCGATGATGGAAAAAAATTTACTTTTTCTCGCGCAATCTCCGACATGCAACACGCGGTATACTTTGAAAATCGTTTGTCATACGTTTGCCATATACACGTATCAAAGTTCACCAGTTCTCCTTGGCCAACAGTGGGGGGTGGGCAACCAGAGAAATAGAGAAAAACAATTTTCCTTTTTTCAGTCGTTGCGAGCTAGTACTCGACAACCCTCGACAACCCTCCTCGTCCCACTTTTGCGTGGGAGCCGCGCGCGGTCATCCAATGACGGAGCTCCGCGAGCTCGGCTGCACAACGCACCCTCCTCTTTTGCCGTAGCTCCGGCGAATCCCCGCGCTCCCCCGTAGTTTTCCCATTCCAACCCCTTTGACACGTAGAAGAGGAGGAAATAGAGGCGCACCACCACCTAGCTCTCGCGCGCCGGGTGTACATGGTCTACGTGCATCATATATACCTGCATTCTGCTGCTGCTCGTAATAGTGATTGCGCGTGCGATCTGCGCAGTGGGTGGTACGTTGCGATGGGTGGTACTGCTGTTGTTGCATTTGATGCTCCTGTTGCTGCTGCTGATGTTTCTGCTGTTGTTGCTGCTGCTGCGGGGGTGGGGCCTGCTGAGCCGTACCATTTTGCGATTGGACCGGATATTGTTGCGAGTAAGTCGAGGCGCTGGTCGCGGAGCCGCCGCCGCCGCTATGGTTGCCGATAGACGTCATCATCGAGACATAATGCATTTGTTGCTGCTGTTGATGATGATGAAGCGAGGCGGTTTCCTGAGCTCTTTGTTGCTGCTGCTGTTGTTGTTGATAATGATGATTGTTTACGTTCCATGCGTAATGTTGCTGCGGCTGTGTCTGCTGCTGTTGCTGCTGTTGCTGCTGTTGACACTGTACTTGATACTGATGAAGCAGTTCTTGCGACTGCTGTTGTTGTTGTTGTTGTTGTTGTTGCTGTTGATGATGTTGATGACTTTGATGCTGATGATGGAGTTGCTGCTGTTGCTGCTGAGAATGAAGCCAAAATCTATCCTCGCTCACCACCGACACGCTATCGCTTTCTTCGCTATCCATCCTATACTCTTTCTTGACTCGAGTTCGATTTCAGACTGATATACTCAAATATACTGATCAGACGCGTAAACAAAACTTGGCACGATTCACAACTGACTTATTGGAAAGTACTTGTCACTGTTTCGCGTTGCTCGTTGGCGTTGATTTTCAGTTCGGAATTATAAACACTGCTGCTTTCTCGCATGGTTTTTTTATTTTCGTTTTTTACATGCTTCTATCGCAACCGTTATTGAGTTCGTTGTTTTTATTTTTTTCAATGGATCGAGATGACGATAAGATAATTGTGAAGACTAGAACGAGCCTAAACAGAGAGCATTTGGGAATACCACGAGATCGTGTGTGAGCTTTAAATTTATTTTTAACAAAATTTACGATTACATGCATGATTGAGATGGGAATTAAAATAAATTTTAAATTATCAAAAAAAATCGAAGGAATGCTTAAATATTATATGATAACGAGCGTGCGAAAAATCAATTCAAAAGGAAATCGTTCGACAAATTGTGCAAATAAAATAGGAAAAGTAATAATAAGAGCCCATTGATATGATAGTGAATGACAGAAACATCGTTAAATGTTTGCTGCTTATTAACGTCAAATGAAATCAAACGATTATAAACTGATACATCCCAAAGGCTCTAAGATAGGCTCTAAGATATAGGCATTTCCGTAAAAGTTTGTCTTTCATTTCTCCACATTGGGGATTAATTACGTTTTTATCTTGTGACACTTTTTGCTGACGAAACTTTATATTTTTAATTACAACGATTCACTAGTTGATAAAAGCTCTCTAACCGAACGCGCGATTACTTTTCGATTTACTTTTAAATTCCTACATATTCTCGTACGCGTGCGAAATTTTTTGCCCCGTTGAACAATGCACAAATCGTTTGTTATTATCTGTATACGTTATCGGACTCTATCTCTCTATTCGTGGCAAGGCTCGCGAGGACTGAGGAGTACAGGCGCTACGGAGGCTCTTGGCAGCCGCGTTGCTCGCTGCTCTGCCGCCGTTTCAGGGAGGTAATACACTCTACGCACACTCGCAAACTCAACCAGAGGAGGGTTGACAGAAAGAGAGACGGAAAGGAGGTAGAGAGAGAGAGGATTGTATACGTGTATACACAGAGAAAGAGCGAGACAAAGCGAGCTTCTCGAATCGTGGGGTAGGGAGCTTTCGCTCGGGCACATATATATTTGCTATACATACTATACATACACAATGCAAGACAATACATAGCTAGTAAAGCGCGCCTAGTGCCACGTGCGCTCGAGGCACGTTTGCGCGTCACGTGTTCTCACCCCCCTTTGTACAGGTATATAAACTGTATTAAGACTATACCGCTGCTGCTGCTGACTGCAACAAGGGCCAGATTCGCAATTGCGGTGTACTGCTGCTGCTGCTGCCGCTGTCTGTGATCTCGTTATCGTCACAGTCGTTATAATGATTGAAATTAACGAGATTATAGCTGCGTTTTCGGGATGCAGCTCGATTGCAACAGAGAACTGTCAAAGCGACCGCCCCCTCTGCAGTTTAAAGCGGTATATGTGCTTTTGATCAATTATTTCCTTTTTTTAGGATAGCCGTTTATTGTATATCCGTTCCATAAAAGGGAATTTGTATTTTTAAGTTACCATAAACAACGAGTTGAGAGGGATGTTTCATATTATGGAAATAATATTTTTTTTTTGCATTTTTAATGCTTATCCAATGTTAATTCATGATCAGAAGAGCAATTTTGTCTCAATAAGACCTCGTGTGAAGGATTTCATACACGTTTCGAATACGTGCGGGAATTATATACTTGACTCCTCGCTTCTTCGCACATAAGATGCGTTCCGTAATAGGGGTAGTTTACCTTGTATGATTTCGGTTATACGCGCCAGGAATTCATTCACAAATATTTTCCTTTGTCACATTATGCACCTGTGCTCGATCGCGCGCGCGAACACCGTACCGAAACTCGAGAGGATTCCTCGAATTTGATTGTTGTCGCACCCACGCACAGGCAAAGCACAAAAAAAGAAGCCAAAACGTATAAATAATCATCGCAGTCGAGGTTAAAAAGCAGCAGCGAAGCACAACGACAGAGAGAAAGAGGTAACCCCACAAGTAAAAGGCATACAGCAGCAACAGCTAAACATTTTGTTGTCACTCAATTAGAAAGTTTTGCCTGCACTGTATAATCCCGCGCTAAAATGTTGCATAAAAACGATCCGAAGATGTATGTATACGATTATAAACGCTCGATCATATTTAACGCTCGAAGACGCAACTCGCAGAATCTCTGCGTGGCAGCTTTGTCTTATTCCCCTCCTTGACAAGGAGGAAAATAAGTCCAGGAAAAAAGGAAAATATATTATTAGAGGTGTAGCATTTCTCAAGTTATCGACAATGATCTTTTTTCGATACACACAGCACAGGTTATATTTCATTAAAATGTTAATTAATTGGCCGATCGAGAGAGAGGGAGACGCCCGTCAAGTAAAGGATCTTGAGCGCGCCACCTTTGCTCGGGCGCTAGCATCAAAACAATACAATAAAGCAACCCTCGCGTCGTCGAAGCTATAATTTTACCCTCGATCGAATCGAAGAATCAAAAGAAATAAAATGAGCAAAAAAACGGAGAGATAATTAATTATATCGAATTATTTTTTTACGCCCGATGAGTGCAACTTCCCTCATTTTATGTTCAAGTACCAACTACTATCGATAAAAAAAAAATAATGAAATGAATGAATATTTGTCACTCTAACGAATGAATGGCGGTACTACGCGCGAAAGCTCTCCTCGATATATTATATAAGCTCGTGTTCTCGCATTTAGCCCCCAAACGTGGTGAAGCGTGTGCGCCCGTTACGCAACAACAACAACAACAACAACAACAACGATCATGTACACAAAGATGGATTCATGCTGCATTACTTTTAAACGTGTTTGGGATAAAAGTATAATATATCCATGTAAAAAAAGTCATCGGCCTTTTTAGAATATCGCACTTGTCAGATATAAGTGTGCAGGAGGATAGACGCGCGTGTACACGACGTGTCCGTCAATCGAGTTGCAAACGTGCGTAATGTACATTGACTTTTCTCTCGCGTTTCTGGGGTCAGGTCAAGCTCTCATTGTCCCTATCTCTCTCCATCTTTTTCTCGTCTAGCTCCGAGTCAATGAACGCAACGACGATGTATATTAATACGAAGATTTTTGTGCTCGAGAAAACGAGGAGAGAGAGAGAAAAAAAATCCAGAGGAATAATTTCACACGATGGGAGACCGACTCCGGTTTACCATTTGTCGATGGGTCGATTGGTAGATAGAGATAGACGATATCGAGAGGCAAGTAGAGCTATTTCAATGCGCCTGGAAAAAGACATGCACGCCGACGAAAAGGAGTCAGTACTCTTTGCCATATTCGCATTGGATTTGGTTGCATGATTAATCGAGCTAACGCGGCTTTCGAGCTTCTCATACACTCGAATACATATATATGTAGGGATTATAAAGAAACTACTAGCTTTTTCTTCAATACCGATCGATCGATCGTTGCATATATTCACGTATTGGAGGTATGAATCTCGCAAGCTCAGCTCTGACTCTTATCGATTTTTGATCGGCATTTTCCTCAAATCCCATCTTACGAATTATTTTTTGCTTTCAACACTTTGTATACTTATCCGCGTGTCTCGTAATCGGTATAGTATACACGCCAACAAATCGGCTCGATTCGCTCAAACTTATACGCGCCTTTATAATCGTCATTACTCTCCCCGCTATCGGATCGTATCGGTAAATACATGAATTATAAAGAAGAAAAAAAAATTTGAAGGAAAGAAAGAAAAAGAAAAGTAACGATCGAGCATATAGCGCATACGCGTATACACGGACACTGTGTGCAGCACCTGAAGTCTCGATTCGTACACCTCTCTCGCGGCTAGTCCAACTCTCGTCGGAGGTAAAACGCGGAAGTTGTCGCCGCGCGCGCGGCAGTGGCTGCCGCGAATCGATTCCGCATCTCGTTGCATTATATCCGACGTGTAGCTAGCTAGAACTCGCCGAGTGAAAGTATATTACTATCAGCTCGGGCGGCGGCGGCGGCGCTCGATGTGTTTCCACCGCCGCCGCACAGGAGTTACGGTATATATAGCAGCTAGGAGAATGGCTTTCCCTGTATAGCGAAGCTCTAGGCCTGGGTTCTCTGTGTGCAGTACTCTGTGCAGCACTCACGGTCTCGGCAACGTGACACGCTACTCGCCAGGGGTTTCTTTTGTTATTTCTCTCTGTCTCTCTCTCTCTCTCTCTGTCTCTCTCTCTCTCTCTCTCTGCGCCGTCTCGGCGCTCCCGCACGCACCAGCCTGTCTATGTATATGTGTGTATGTGTGGGTTTGTATCGGGGTACGCACATCAACACACGCACGAATCTGCTCCTGGCACACAAGCTCGCGTCGCCATCGATCGTCCTGCATATGATATGTACGAAGCGGCAGCGAGATATTATAATCTGTGTAACTCGTGAATACACGCGATATCCTGCATCCGCGAGATCACGATTTTGCGTTTACGATTGTACCTGAGTGGGTGTGTACAAGCACTACAAATTATTGACTGCGTCGTGAGCCCGAGAGCGAGGGAGATTGACCTGTGGTGGAAAGGCATAACGACTTAAGTCCATTTTTCGTATTTTCGAGAAAAACGCGTTTTAAGTTGATTGTGCCAGCCTAACTAGACGCAGACGAGTTGAGGTCTGAACCTATGATGTTTTAAGCTACTATGAGGTAGCTTTTGAACTATGTACTTATGAAATTGAAAGGCGCATCATAGCGATGATAGGGAGCAAAAAATATGGACTTAAGTTGTTTTGCCTTTCCACGGTTTGCACTTAAGTCCACTTTTGGCGGTCACACTTTTTTCAATATCAATTATTTCGCGCAGTTTGTTCGCACAACCTCATCTAATGATTTTACATTGATAAGATAGCTCATTTAACGTTATACTGCCGTCAGATCTCAAATCTTGCAACGAAAAAAGGCCAAACTGAAAATCGAGAAAACTGCCCCTCGCGTATCAAATGTAACAATCATATAGTGTAATTCACAACATTCGAAGAGTGTGGAGCTATGTTTAACATTCTAATATCATTTTCTTTCATTTTCAAATTAAATTAGACTCTCTATAGCATTTTGAAACTCGCAAGGGTGGACTTAAGTCGTTTTGCCTTTCCCCAGTCTTCGCGAAATGGACTTAAGTCGTTATGCACGATGCTGCAACTAACGCTAGACGCTATATTCGTCTATTCTGACCCTTGTACATTAAAATAGATACTAAATATAGACGTTTTTCATAATAAAATCGATTTTCAAAAAAATGGACTTAAGTCGTTATGCCTTTCCATCACAGATATGTTAATTAATGTATTGTTATGAGTCCCTCTGATACTTGTCAGTTGACTTTGACCAATGCACACGCAAAGTACCGCGACTGACCGCTACATAGCTAAATACTGCAAGCATCTGCCTTCGCTTGAGCCAGAGCTTGGGCTTGGGCTTGGGCCTGAGCCTAGGCTTGAACTCAATTCCACTATATTAGCCGGTGTAATATTGTATATCGCATATAAATTGAAAATCTGCTCAACGACATCGTTCGACGATTAACGTTACAATATTTCGAACGAGAACTCGCGCACCGAGAATGTACCACGAGCAATAAACATATTTTATTTTATTTTTTCTCTTAAATATATATATAAAAATAACTCGTACACGCACGCGTCTACGCAAGCGCGAAAAAATGTAATTGCGCCCGATATTTTATATATACAGACATATATTGTTTTATATACATACCTATACGCGGCGGCTGTCTCAATCGAGCGTAACGACATTTACATTTTAATCGGACGTGCCTCGATGCGCGTATATTAAATATATATATCCCCGCGAGTTTTATACCTTTATCTTTCGACTTGGTACATGTAGTCGCGCGTGTAAGCTCCCAATACAGATGTGGGCGGCGTCAGCCGCGGCTCGGCACACATTTCTTCTTTCTTTTTTAATATATTCATTCGTTTTCCCGCGCTCGTGTTTTTCCTTCGCGATTCGGGTGACGAAAAAAATATAGATATCGGTGCGCGCGCGGGCTTTGTAATAGTCGAGAGGGGTGCGAGTGCGGAGAGAAAAGACGAGCGCGTAAACGAATACACATATATTTTATACTTCTTCGTTCTATTATACTTTTTTATACTTTGTATTCGGCGAAATCACATATGTGTTTTAATATCAAAGAGTCTCGCATCGATGATCAGTCGCAACTCGACGTACAGCAGCGCCTGCACGACGACTTTCTTTCTCTCTCTCTCTCTTTGTCAAGTACGCATTTATGATATTATATTATATACTTCTCGTCGCGACGAGAGCATCGTATACAAATGCCCGCGTGGATGTGTGTCGCTTTTTAAATAGGTTTCTTTCTTCCCCATACGCTCCAGAGCTTTCGACGAGCTGTTTTCGATAAGTACCTGCAAGCTCGAGTTCAATAATGGCTCTTTCTCTCTCTCTACAGTATATCGCATAGCTTCTCGTCGATATGTATACGTATACACAACTTGTCATACACAGTTGTTGCCACCGACTCGATCCCGCGAGCTGCAGTACATACATATACGATATAATTCACGTGGCAATCCACGCGATCTCCGCGCACAACTTCGCCGCTGCGATCCTCCCCCGCCCTGTCCCCTCCCATCCGCCCGCCCGCTCGCCGTCGCGAAAAAAACTTCTTCTTTTTTTTTTCTTTTTAAAGCGCGCGCAACACGTGGCTGATATGTACACACACACGCGCGCGCTTTGACAACAACCCATACAAATGTATACGTTTTAAATATATAATATATTGTGCGTGCCGACGACGCAGAAGCTTTCCATAAATGTGTGTACGTGCGGTACGAATTGCTGGCGTGGAATATTTTCAGGTGCCGAGCATGAACTGGCTCGATGATAATTTCTTTTCCATTTTTTTTTGTCATTTATCGTTCAACATTTATAGCTGCTCGCGAGCGAGCGAGCGACTCCGCGAAATAGCAGACACAACATTCTGCTCACGCATACAGAAACACAGAAACGATGATCGTCGTCAGGCGTCGTGTGAATATTATGCAATTATAACCGAGAGCCGCGCTAATAATTATTATATATTGCGGACTGTAATAGGTCGCGCGGAGATTTAATAAACGTCGCGCGCTCGGTGCAGTCGTGTAGTTTTACTGCCCAGGTCTCTCTCTCTTTATAACGTAGTCGCGAATGTGCCATTCAACCATTCCATCTTGCGGCTTTTTATCTTTATTCTTGCCTCGTAACGACGTCGTGCTTTATCGAGTAGTTTTTCCAAACGCCGAACTGCGTTACACTGCAGTTGTGGGTGGACGCGATTAACGCAAAGTTTTATACATACTTAAGCGTGGAAAAAAAAAGAGGAGAGAAAAAAAAATTATAATACCCTGATTTACTCTTTGCATGCGATCGGCGGCGGCGAAGGACAGCGGATACAAGTACACGCGATGATCGCGCCGTGTCTCGTTTCTCTCTCTCTCTCTGTCTCTCTGTCTCTCGTGGGAGAGACGATTTGCGATTTCCCGGCACATCGTGCGTATGTATACTCGCAAAGGCTATATTGTTTTCTGAATCGTACAGAGAGAGAGAGAGAGACTAGATTATTATCCCAACGACAGCTCCGCGACGCCGCGATGCGATGCGATCGCGCACGAAGGACATCGTACAGTGTGCTCGCCACACCACTTGCTTAGAGACAGATTATAGGCTTTTCATTCGCTCGGTGCATTATTTTTCGAAAATACGCACGTTATACGTGCTTCACAGCAACGAGAGACGTGCGAGCTTTTTGTCGTACATCGAATCTATTTTTTTTTTTATTTTGTTTTTCCAATCCTATGAGGTAATGTATGATGTAAAAAAAATTCGAGGTGAATAAACGCCGGCTACGACGCTGCCGCAGACACGCGTGCCTATTACCGAATCATCGCGTTCGGTTATGTTAGATGCGAGCGCCAACGGCACCCAACGATCAGATCATCGTCGCATCGTTACATCGTAGCTGCGAGCACTCGACGAAGTCTACTGCTGCTTCGAAGCTCGCGTCGTGCGATAATACTCGACTCTCGGTTGCACGATGTGTTTGATATGTATACCTACTTTTTTTCGCTGTAATCACATTATCAGCTGTGCTGCTGCTGCTCGGTGGCATGACGTTAAAATTTTTCATATACGCTGTTTAAAAAAAAAAATGAGCGGCATCGATAAAACGTAGTAGCTGCGTATCGTGATCGACGATTTGTAAACAATCGCGGACTTTTTTCATGGGGAAAAAAGCTCCGATATGGTGGAAAACAAATTACTTGGCGTGATGCAGCGAGTTTTCATTTCTGATAAGTATCGAAGTGATTGCCCGCTGAATGAAAAGTCGACGAAGAAAAGTATGGAAATCTCCACCCTTAGTGGCTAAATTGAAAAAAGCTTCCTTTTTTCCAGTTCGCTATCGAGTCTCGCTCTTGAATTTTTTTTCCTTATCAAAAATCAACTTGACACTCTATATTGCTCGACCGACGCGGCTATGTACTAGTGAAGTAATAACACACGCGGTATCGATAATTTACCGCGGAGCGAGACACAATAATATAAATATACACACACACAGTGATGTGGGAAAGCGCAGTGACTCGGCTCAAGCGCTCAGATGATTAGGCGCTCTCCGAAGCTACGTAGTATATAGGAGAGCGAATTGCAGCGTACATCATCATCATCATCATCATCATCATCATCATCATCATCATTGTAGATGTGTGTATGTATGCGTGTGTTTTGTGTCCGAGCTTCGTCCGGTGTCCTTGTAGCTCGCGCGTCGCATGCGCAGCAACACGCGAAAAACTTTGTGCATCTGTGTGTGTGTGTGTGTGTGTGTGTGTGTGTGTGTGTGTGTGTGTGTAGAACTGCACTTTGACTAGCTTTAGCAGCTACTATACATACATACAGACCAAATTGGCCCGATAGATCGCGAGTAGATAGGCTATACCTATGTGTACATTTTCTTTAATGAGAATGAAAAAAAAAAAAACTGCTACGACGAAAAAAAACTGACTGACTGACTGGAAGAAAATTATTACTATATACCGATCGATCATTTCCTTAATATAGCCTCTGCTGCACTCCCGTGCACGCACGCAGATAGATCTGAGATACATTGTAAGGTTCTAATAGCTGCCCGCGATGGAGTGCTTAGTTTTTCATAGCTCAATAAAAAATACATATTAATACTTTTTTACATTCGAATGCCTCCATTCGCCTCGTCGTTATTTTTATTATTATTTTTTTTTACGATTATTATTATTATTTCTCTTCGGTGTTGTTTTTTTTTTTTTTTTTAACGATGATACATTTTGTAACGCCAAGCGCGAGCCATTCACAATGCGTATAAAACGCGCGCGTAATAGTAATAAGCGATGCAATAATATAAAACGTATGTATAGCGTAGCGCGCGGAAAATCGCACATTTCTATTTAAATGTCGAGGCATTTTTGCATATATTTCCCTCATGCATGCGATCGCGTGTGCCGTACTAGTCGTACTGCGTAGCTCTGCTGCCGCTGCTCCCGCGTGAAAATGAAAAATTGAAAAATTTATAGATTTATTATAAAACGCGCGCCGTTAATGCATGGATTCCCGCAGCGATCATGAAAAACTTCGATTCGCGAAGAATGTATCATTATAATGAGAAATTTTGAAATTCATCCTCTTCATTCGTATACACACAAACGCGCGGGCATAATAAATAAATAACGCATACGGTTATTAGCCACCGCGTATGCGCGCTTTTTTTTTTTTTAGTCACCTGCACGCGCGTGCGCGCACGATCGTTAGTAACAAAAAAATAGTTATGATAATGATAAATAAAATAATAAAAGGAAAAGTAGACATCATCATCTTATTTTCTTATCTATCTTTCTCGCGGTGTGTGTAAGCGCAATATATTGCAACAAAATCTGTATAATCCACTTTTTTTCCTCGATATCGAAACGTTTATCCTGCGCTTGTTTTTGCGCGCGCCTGTAATATCCCATTAAGAATTTGTTTGCCGCATCGAGTTTTTGTGCTGCTATTGCGATTTATTCGTACTTGGTACTGATTCATAATCGCCGAGTCTCGTATGATATAAAAATAGGACTTTTCTCAATGGCAACACGCGATGCTCCATATGGTTGACAGCTGAGCTTTACCAAAGTAATATACATATTCACACACATGAAGCATATATGTATACGAAACATCCCTTATCTTACCAACACCTTACACAGAGCCATCGACGCGCGGGCAATGAAGTCATTCGTGCGAAATATTATAAATCGGGGCTCGATCGACCTTGTCGCTGCGTCGAGGGTTTGCTCGATGAGCTCGTGGCTCTTTTCATACATCATGTGCGTCCACGACTTTCTTTATGGTTTATTTTTTCTCAATACGTTCGCAGCCGTAAATTGTTGTGCGTTTCGCGCGAGTGAAAAGCTCTCTTTTTCTGGACAGATACACAACGTGTACTTTTCGGTCGATATTTAATGTACCACAGATCGTAAAAAGCAATCATCAGTTACCATACGTGTATCGAATGTAAGAATCTGTCTACATCTACGAGCGACATTGTGAAAAAAATCCTTTACTCTACGTAAACTCTCTTTCTCTATTCCAAGGAAATTTCGCGTTCGATTAACATACTAATCATATTATAAACGAGCTGCGATGATCGCAAGCTTCGCTGGCCAATGGACTTTCCTCGTAATGTGGGTGAAAACGGCGCCGTTAGCCATATCGCGGCAAGCACACTTTTACATTCGCACTACGCACAGTGCATATAATATTAAACAAGGATTCGCACAGGCAAAACATATACCTGCACTCGACGATCGGCGCCGATTAAAACACATACGCACGGCATGGCTCGTGCGGCACGCGCGCACCACTCCGTCCACCGGCGGACTCTCTGCAAGTATATATAGATTGCGCGAAATTCCTAATACGATGCGGTAACTCCGCGAGTGTACATATACTTTTCGTAAAGGTCGCGCTTACAATAATGTATATTCTCTCTGTCGCGACTCGCGAGAATACACGTAGAAATGAGAAAGAGTATAAATGTCGCGTGTGAGAGAGAGAAAAATTGATTGGCTTCGCGCGCGCTTGACGTCGATGCTGCTGCACGCGCGTAAACGAACGAGGAATAGATCTTCGTTACGCGGCAGAGAGTGTCAAACGCGCGTCACCGTATAGCACAATGACAATACGAACGAATCATCTGTACGCGTGTGCTTGTAAAACGTAGTGAATATATATTCTCTATACTGTATCCTCATTGATGTTTGCCGTCGTCTTTTTTTTCTGGAGAGCTTTTTAACTTATTTATATAAATAAAGACGTTTGCGGATGATCGCGTGCGCTCGCGCGACAGAGATCTTGTAATTTCGAGTGCCGTCGTTAAATACAAAAAAAAAAAAAAAAGAAGGCTGAATTAATTCAGCGTCAACGAGATATCACCTGTAGCAGCAGCAGCAGCAGCAGCAGCACAGCCAACGAGTCTGTGGAGCAGCAAAACGTTGACGAATGTCAACAATTTTTTCCTTTTTTTTCCTCACATTTTTTGTCGCTCAGCCTTATACTCTGGCTCGTTGATTCACTCGATTCGATTCGCAAAACGAAAAAAAAAATCTGAAAAACTCGCCGCGTGATCTCGCAAAACACTGCCGCGCATGCCATGCCTCGGTCCCGCGGAGATCGTTAAATTCTTTGGAAGATTAACGCAAGACTCGTATATTATGACTAGCGCTTGACTCGCGAGCGCGAGCGCATACGCGACAGCGTCGATCTCGTTGCGCCGAGCCTGTATACCTGCGCGCGATTAATCTGAATATTTGATTATTTTATATGGTGTTTATGGCTTACTAACGAGTTCGCGATAAATCTGCGATTTTGCATACACAGACGCGCGTATATCTACGAAGTAATGCAGCTCGTCGATATAAAGTAAACATTGAGGCGCGCGCGAAATTTACGCGCATTTTTTCCACGTTACGCTAATGGCACACGGCATTTTTACAATTTCGAGGATAATTGCGCCGCGCTAATATACAATAACGATCGCAGAAAAAAATCGGTAACAAACTCGTAGTGCTTATAACGGAGGGGGAGCGGGGGCCGAGTACTGCCGCTTCGGCGATCAGAATATAGTTTCGTATTGGCGGATTAACGATACCGGTCGAATGATTCACTCTCGAGTCCGCTAGACAAAGTGTAGCTCGTGGCTAATTTTTTTGCCGCTGCTCCTTTTCTTTCTTGCAACTAATAAAAACGATATTTTTATAACTGGAATCAGTCGCGTCTCTGCGCCGCTGCTGCTGCAGCAGCGATGAGTAAGCTTCGCTCGAATCTATGCACGTATACGAAACTCGCGAGCGACAAAAAATATGTACCCCGCTACACATCGTGCGACAAACTGAGTTGTGTTGCCTTTTTTATTGTATTCGATAAAAGTCAAGAAAATAACGTTTCGACGCAAAATTCATACCGCTTCGTGCACGAGAAATCGTACGATCTCTTTAGCATATACGACCGATCTTCTTGTGCTGCTGCTGCTGCTGCTGCTCGTGTGTGGCTCCACACGTATATAAACAAATGCATGCGCATAAGCAATCGCGAGTCGGCAGCAACTATGTGTATACGTTGCGCTAGTCGGCGCAATTTTTCGGTCTTTTTCGCGCGAAATGTATAACGCCAGCAGCGGCACGTGTTTACGAGTCCGAGCCGATCATACGCGCATACTCGTGACTCCGATGCTCGCGAGCTACGAGCGCAGCGGAATCGTCTCTCGATATAGCCGCCGCAGTTACTAGTCGCGCAGCTTGCGCGCATATATTTTATCGTAGCTCGCGCGCGCAGCCAAGACAGTTCAAGGTAAGTTGGTCGCGGAGTGTGCGTGGTGTGTGCCGTGTATGCAGCTCTCGTGTATAATAGGCGATATGTGTGCTCGGTTGGCTTGCGCGTTTACGCAAATGCGAAAAAAAAGCGCGCGCCGAGAAGTGCGTCCGTATTGATGTTTATATGTATATAATTGGCAATGGAAAATATGTGTGTGTGTGTGGCACGAGATCATCGGTAGTGCCGTGCAGCATAAACTGCTTTTGCACTATATATAATTCGATTTTACATATAAAATGCGAGCCCTGTAACGATATAGTGCGACGATGGTGATGATGAATCGCTGAACGTACTGTGTATTATATTCGATAATTCAATTCGATCTCACGTCTGTAACGAATCGGGGAAAAATTTCGACCGATTCGAACGGAACAAATTGAGAGGTAGTGCTTGCGAGACTATGTGCAGCGTGGCGCTTGCAAAGAGTCAAAACTAGCGCCGCCCATCTGCGAACTCGTGTAGTATAGTTGTGCGCGACTCTTCCTGTTGTGTGGCGGCGCCGTACTATATACCGCCCGTTGAGCACGGCGCACGCGATGGAAATACAGATATACGATATAACGCACGGACTTTCTCCGTCGATAAGTTACCCGAATATCAACGGCCCCACTATACTGCGCCGTGTTATTTACCGACCAAGTTTCTCAATAACATCGCCCTGATGAAGCCACTACGAATTCGTTCGGCTGCAATCCATCGATTCATGTTTGGCTATATTGAACGATGAACCGTTATACTTCTGTTACACTCTAATCGTTCAACGTTATTATTTTTTCATTCGCTCGCGTAAATATGAATCGATTCGTCGATTGACAGTAGCAGTACTCTCGACGCTCGGAGACACTTATACACATGTACCTGTACTTACTCGAGTGCATATATTGCAATGGCCACACACACGAGAGCCTCCGCCGCCGAAAGAAGAGAATCGATACGCGAGGCACACGTCGATACGTAGGGTCGGTACATTATAACGTATATAAACGCGATCATCTTGACGTCATTCGTCGTACGTTATATACGTATAACGTAAGTCTCGGGTGCAGCTTTCGGGTTTTATACTTTAATGTGCAGTGTACGTACATCTGCGTTCAAGTGTGTGCGTAAGTATATGTACACATGTGCATACCCTACATATATACACACATGTGCTCGTGCTGCTGGCGTATAGTAAACGATGCGAAACGTCATACCGTGCACGAGCTATAAAACGCGCGAGAGAAGAGACCGAGAGAAGGTTCGCCCGGCGCGAGACGCGTCACGAGTTTCCGTGCGATGCGCGGGTATATAGCGACGAAACTGCATTAGGCCAAAAGCTCATCCGAGCTGAGAGCTTTTATTAATGAATCGAAATGTGTGTTCGTGTGTGCACGAGGCAGCCTGCAGCTTGCCTCTACACGTAAATAAATGATCGAGTATTGCGCATTTGTCGTGCGTGCGACGTCGGTTACTCGCGGAGAGTCGATTTTTTCTTCTCGTCGTAGCACGAGCTTTTTAATAATTGAAGTTTCGCGGCTTTTCGGCTTTTCTGAAAAAGTTATGCGTATGAGATATCTCTCGACGCAGTGGAATGAAATTAGTACGCTAGAGATAAGAGACTTCTCCCCCGAAATGACTCGACGACTTTTGGGGACACAATAACTTCTTCGAGATAGTATAATATAATTTTCTCGAGCACGAGTGACTTATTATCTACACGTCGCGGCAGCTGATTATCGAAATTATAATCGTACACATGAAACCAGTTGAAAAACTATTTTATACAAGTCATTCGCGCTCGGCGCTAAGCTTTACGATCGTTGACATTTCATATTTTCATCAAGTGTCAACAAGCACCCGTACACACACAGCAACGAGTCGTCGTATCGAGTCCCCCCATTTAAAACGCAAGATTTATGTAAAAACACTTGTTCGCGCGTCGTCTACCCATAAAACGATCTCCTCTCGCGCGCGTGAGTATACATCCTCACCTCATGCCTGATTCTCTGTACATATACATAATAAGCAAGCGAGAGTTGGTCACACTCGGCAAAAAGAAATAAATTATTTTCAAATGCGAAATAGTCGTAGTACAGCAGGCGGAAGTTAATACGCGTGGAGAGTAGCATCAGCTGCTTGCGCGGACCTTCGAAGTTTCTATAGATAAATTTTCGTGCGTACCACGGCGGCAACTTCTCTCTATACTGTACATTTCGAGCGCGGCGCGCAGTACATAGAACACAAGCAGCGAGCAGTGGACTCTATTATAGACTTCGCGAGATATGCCTGTCGAGGGCAAAATTTATGCTCGAGTTCGTTTACGGGCTTTTCTATTCTATATATATATATATATACGATGTTACAGTGCTTGGACTTGCCTTGCTTGCTTGCTTGCTTACGCGCGCGAGAGAGAAGTTGATTGTTGTCGTTTTTAGGCTAAATAAATAGTTTTTGTGCTTTTCGCGAGCGCGCGCGGGGACTCACATATATTTCATTCGCTATATTTTTAGACACTGCTTTACTCTACAGTAACGTTGGTCAAACTCGGTGGTTTCCCTAAAGTTATAAATATATATCTCTGTGTGTATGTGTGTATAAAAATACAAAAATGATTCATGTCCCATTGTGTGCAGAAAAATATCACCTTATAGGTATACACGTACGACTATTTTTGACTATAATTGATGCGCCCCTTTATATAGCGGCTGAACTGATAGTCGCTTATTTTTACACCAGTGCTATATATCGTTGCGTATATTATGCATCGCTACGTCATCGCCCCTAGTAACCAACGGTAAATAAAAACAATACAGCCCTTTACTTTTTTTTTTGTTTATATACATCGTTACAAGGCGCGCGCGCGTTTCGACACGTACCTACGATCTCGCGGTCTCCGTGAATTTTTAATTTTTTTTTTTTTAATTTTTTTTCCGAATCGTAAAAGAGCTTTTCTCGGGTTTTCCAAATTGTCCGACGTCGTGCGCGAAGAAAGAAAGAAGCAATGACGAAGAAAACGCCGAAATTCGAGGCGCTGATAACCAACGCGATACGCAGGCTGCAGGCGGCCCAGGGCTCGACGGCGAGCGAGATTGCCCGCTACCTGAACAAGGAGTACGACATCAGTGGGCCCGAGTTGAGACGTCAGATACAGCTGACCATCAGGCGCGGCGTCAATTATGGCATACTCCAGCGGTCCAAGAGGTAATCTTCCGCCCCTTTTTGCGCGCAAAATCTCAACCGCGATACATAACCACCGCGCGCGCTAAATACCCACAGAGGCTATGTGACGTGCGACCACAACATCCCCGACGTCGATCCGGAGGACATACGCGAATGCACGATGAGCCGCCGCCGAGGACGCAGCCGTGGTGGCCGTCGTCACCACTCGCGCAGTCGCGGCCGCAAAGGCATGAAGAGCCGCGCGGGTGGCCGGTCGCGCGCCGGTCGCAACAAGAAGAGACTGGCCCGTAGGGGCGCCATCAGGCATCGACGTCGCCGAGTTGGGACCACCACGAGAAGACGGGCGCGCAGCAGGGCCGCCTCGAAGATGACCCGGAGACGAGTGAGGGCCGAGGAGGTCGCGGCGAAGAGGCGCAGGAGGCCCGCGAGCGCCAACAAGATGCCGCAGCAGGAGCCGACCACGCCGGGTCAGCGTCAGAGTCAGAGCCCGGGCCAGGGCCAGGGCCAGCAGCGCAAGAGGACGCCGTCCAAGAGCCCGACGAGGAGCGACGAGTACCAGCAGCATCATCATCATAATCAGCAGTCGCCACAGCAGCAGCGTCATACCTGTCACGAGCATCGCGATGACTCGTGAGCTCTCTCTCGCTCTCGACCAAAAAAAAAAAAAAGAACAAAAAAGCTGGGGCAGCAGTGGAGAAACACGCAGCTTTTTTATCGACCACTTGGATCCTCGTGTATCATCTTTTGTAACGCCTTGTCTTGTTTTATATTGAATTTTCTTTTTTTGCCCTCTCCTCCTCCTCTCGTGTATACAATTCATCTCTCCCGTGATTATACGTAAATCGTGCTTGTAAGCGTGTGAGTTTTTTTTTCATTTTGCATTCGAGCGCGGGAGAATAAATCATTGGCGCGGAGCGTGTCTTTTGAAATCTCGTGCATACACGCGTACGTCGATAAAATCGAAAGGGCAAGAATCTGCCATCCACGACGTTCCCGAGCCAGCAGCGCAGAAGAGAGAAAGAAACGGACAGCAGAGAGGAGATAGCTGTGCAGCTCTAGTAGCGACGAATCCGGCCCTGGCTTGCGACTACGACCAAGAGAGCCGGCCTTGCTTTCAGCAGCCGCAATGGAGCTAATGATAGTCATCGCTAATGATGCTTCGCATACTAGCTCTCGCTACATATATATATATGTAATTTTATATGTGTATATATACCTATATAGCAACGCCGTACAATGGCAGAGAGTAGAGAGAGAGAAAAGTATTCGTGTAACTACCAGTAGCAGCAGCGGTGTAGGCACTCGTATACACACACATACGAGAGAGTGACCAGTGTATAGGTACTAGTAGAGCGTACGTAGTAGAGAGAGAGAGTCGAGAGATAGATAGATAGAAAGAAGAGAAGTTGACGGCGCTGAAATGACGAACGACGAGACGAGGTATATATTTATGGATGTGCGTGAGCTAGACACGACGATGCGCCTCGACACGCGCTGTTGAGTGCGCTGCGCCATTGCGGCTGCTGTGGCCAGTGAGCTTTTTTTCTGCTGCTGCTGCTCACTGTTATTATTATTATTATTATATTCTTTGCGTTGCTTTTAGGGAGTATAATTTTTTGGCGAAAAGAGAGATATAAAAAGTAGGTGACCGCGTACTAGAGGGGTAAAAAGATATTGGTATGTGTGTGCGGGAAAGGGTAGCCAACCCCCCCAGGGAAGGAAGTCGTCGTAAAAACCAAAGTCACATAAAAGCTCGCGCAGAGATATCCTCGGTATCCACGTAAAAGCTCCTCGATATCTCGCTTTATTATTTACGATTAACGCCGTGAACGGAAGGCAGCGCACAAGTGCACGGCGTACATAATAAAGTGACAATCAGCAGCAGCTTCTTCTTAATCTTACTGTCCTTCTCTCGATCTCTCTCATTTTCGCGGCACACACACACACACACGTATATAAGAGAGTAAGGCACGCGGTATGCTTGTGTAGCTTTAATATCTTCTCAGGAAGCGCGCGACTGACTTATTCTGGCTCTCAGCCAGGTTAAAGTTTTCTCTCTCTCTCCGAGCTGAGAATGAGGGAGAGAGAGAGAGAGAAACGCGTCCGTTATATTGCAGCAGAGAAACACACACACACACATACACATGCATAGATGACTTGGTCGTCGTCGTCGAGTTTGCACCGAGCTCGAACGCACGACTACATACGCGGCGCGGCAAGGTTTTTCGCGCGCCGAGTGAAACTCGAGTCTTAATGTGTGCATGTATATGCCGCGCGCTAGTGTCACGCTTTTGAAGCAAGAATAAGACCGAAGTTATCGTATATGTGCCATACGTATGGATTGCCAAGCTGTCGCTGCGCCGCGCGTTTCAAGATGCATGAATGAACCGACGTAAAATTAAGAGAGAAAACTTGCGCGCTGCCGCTGATGCACTTCGCGCCGCTGCCGTGCTCTACGTGCACACGTATTCGACCGCTGCAGTGTGTCTCTATGTGCACAAGTATATAGAGAGAGGTGCACAGGCGAGATGCAAATTTAGAAATTGAAACGTTCGATTTGGCAACGCGCGTGCAACAAGTCGAGAGAGTGAGGCTATATTATTATCAACTGTGTATGTATAATGAGGTAGAGACAGAGAGAGAGAGAGAGAGAGAGAGAGTCGACGCAGCGGAAAGCCAAAGCACCTGTGTTTTTGTTGTTGTTATTATTGTCGAATGCAAATTTTCCCCGCAACTGCGGTGTCTCCGAGACGACAATGTTGTGGGACAGAGTACGCGTGCGACGTGAATTACTCAATTCGCGAGTTCGGCGAACGAGACTTTCGTGAGTTTCGTGTTGAAGCTCGAAAAAAAAGCTCACTAACTCGGAATCGGAGTTAAAGGATTATAACGCACAGAAGCTTGTTACGTGCTTCTTATGCAGCTTTTAAAACATGTACTCGTGCGGCTCGATTGGACGTCGCCTCAAAATTTTAATTATTAGCGTTGGCTCGTAAATCAAGCTCGCGTATGCGTTAAACGAGCGACAAATCGGCGCTCTCTTTTCGCTCGTTAGAATTTCATAAGGAATAATGAAGCGCATACTCTATGTTCTTTCATGAATCTGTAATATCGGAAAAGGAAGGCACAATTTTTTTTCTCTCTCTTTTTTTTATTTGCAAGTTGGCTTCCGAAACCTCGGCACGTATACTCGCGACTTTATTTTTTTTTCTATCTCTCTCTCTCTCTCTCGCTTTTTTGAAATTCTATTTTACGCTCAACTCTCGCGAATGCATCCTCAGGGGCTGATCTTCTTACTTCGTGCTCGCAGCAGTGAAAGTTAATTGGTTTAAACTGCGAGCTACGTGCGCAGCAGTGGCAATTAGATTGGAGTAATTTTTTTGTGCATGGGTAAACGAACAAAGATGAAGATGTCTTTATATTGGCATTCGATTTCGACGCGTAAGATCGAATATTGTGCCGGAAGTTCATCGGCTCTTTTCGACTCGTAACCACGCCGGCTATAGCAACAGTGGTAGTTTGCGTATGTGTATACCGTACACAACAACTTCGTTGCTATCCACCACTGCCCTGCACCGCTGCGAAGATGAAGCCGTATGAATTTCTTTGCGGGTCGTGTCCAGCGAGGCTTCTTAAACTTCGCGCGACTCGACGCGAATGACCCTTAATAACAATTCTGAACTTAATATTATACATATATTGCCGCCACCGCCGGCACATGCAGTCATCGTCGTCGACGTGCTTAAGTAAGAACAATCGGATCTTTT
Organism: Trichogramma pretiosum; assembly: GCF_000599845.2. Lineage (NCBI taxonomy): Eukaryota > Metazoa > Arthropoda > Insecta > Hymenoptera > Trichogrammatidae > Trichogramma > Trichogramma pretiosum. The sequence goes on along the minus strand of NW_019641619.1, from coordinate 37,500 downwards.
TTCGAGCTTTCGCGTATTATATCGTACGTATAATTATTTTCAGCTTATCGGCCGAAGACAGTGATTGATCCCGTCTGCAAACACGTATAGCAAGCACAGCATGAGATAGGAGTTTGAGTATAGACATCTTTTTCTTTTTTTTTTTTTTATAGCAATTAGCACTGCTCTTTTGTGTCGTGGAATAATTTATCGATAAAGGCCAGACTTCTATACAAGCTTAAAACGCTGTAGTGTGTGTATACGTGTGTGTACGCGTGCAATAATTCATCGTAATGCAATAAACTCGCGTTCGCGAGCGTGTGGCACAAGACGAGCACAGAGCCGAGAGAGCGAGGAAAGGCAAAAAAAAATTGAGTTTACGGAAAAAAAAGTCGAGGAGCCGCGACGCGATAACAATAATAACAACAATCGCGTCATTATCGATGTACGGTAGCATGGACAAAAAAAATCAATCCCAGACGCACACGTATACAAACACACACACAGAGGCTGTCTGGGATTGTCTGAAAAATCACACACGAAAAAGTATCGACGCGGATTATTAATCGGAGGAAGAGATATGTATATAAGGTCGACGAGACGGGATGATGTTTCATTTATTGTACACGCGCGTATTATACGTAGCAATCGCGATTATAAAATATGCTGCACGTCCGGCTTTGCAACTAATAAAAAAAAACGTATATATGCACGCGGAGAAGATTATATAGCTTAAAAGTGACGAAGGAATAGAGAGAGAGGGGCTTGTCCCGCACTCGGTGCATCGCACCACACACACGCGTCAGAGGAGGAGAAAAAAAGGTATTGGCTTCGTAAGGATTCGCGAATAGGCGAGTCTCATCGATCGCGACGCGATATCATCGTTGTCGCGTCGTCGTTGCGATACGTATTATAATATACGTCACCAACACGTGGAGCAACAGCGGCAGCAGCAGCAGCCGCAGTCGCAGAGCCAGTTGGCAAATCGAATTCATATGTATATTTATTACATTATTATCGCAGCCGGATTTATAATAGCTGACTAATTGTGACGCGAGAATCGTCGTCGTCGCGCGTTACTCCGAAAATTTGTGCGTATGTATATTTTTGCCGTGCTTTCTCAAATAATAACTCTTCGTTCCTCTCTCTCTCTCTTTTTTTCCTTTTTTTTATCTAATCGTTAAAATTGATTGCAATAACCGTGACACAGTCTCGAAATGGGTAAAAATTCTTTTATATTGTATTATGTACTACTATAATACCGCGTGCGAGGAGAGCAGCAAATTATACCGTTACAGTTCAGCGAGACGCTTCTCGCAATCGCATTATTTATTTTTTTACCCATTATATTATTTTGCTTCTTCTACTTTTATTTTTTTTTTATTTTGATTTATTACTCTCGAGTCCGATCGATCGAACGAGCTCGACTTTATATTATTATATTTTCGCTGTGTTAAATCGCCGTGGCTAATTTTTCGAGGCCCACCACTTCAAAAATTCTCGAATGTATACGTGTGTGTACACATTATCGCGTATATACAACGTTCGCACGTGTAATATATTTCGCTTTCATTCACTAATTGTCGAGCCGGCGAGGTGCAAATTGGCTAAACCAAGCTTGAAGAGAGAGAGAGAATCATCTGAGCGCGCTGCAAATTGAAAGTGCATACTCCGGGACTCGTGTGTGCACGCATACATTTTTATTTCTCCCTCTTTCTTTCGTCTTGTTATTTCGAATTCTCATAGACGATAAACTTTTAAAATCACTTCGCAGCTGTGTATTATATACTGATCAAACAATTTTTAGCCACTTGAGGATTTACGATACTCCATCCGTTGACGGAATCGAAAAGCTCGCAATCAAATGTCAATTACATCCTTTGATCACGAAAAGTCTCGTTACAGTACAGAACGAATTCTGCAATGTTAATCCTTAAATTTCCCAACAAAAATACTACTCATTTTTAGAATCAATGAAGAAGTTGTGGAAGAAGTAAATCTTTCAACAAAATTCTACGAACACCGCACATAATTTTTTGAAAAATTCATTTTATAAGAACCTTAATTATAATGCAACTTTAATATGAAATCAGACATTAAAATTAAAGTAAACTATGTTGAAATTCATTCAAGATACATGAAGTACTGATTTATTTTTACATAATATTTGTTTTTATTTCAAAAAGTTACTGCTAACATTATAGATAGATGACGCCGATAGATGATGAAGGAACGTTATCTCTAAATTCGTAAGGGTCAAAGTAGTTGTATAAGTCAAAACTCAGTTCCGAATTAAGTAAATATTTTTTCTGTTATGTTACAAATATTAAGCGTATTTTTAAAAACCTGAAAGACAGTTCAATCAATTCAAAGAAAATCAGTTTTGAAAGACTTTGAGTCTCCCGACACTAGATGGCGACCTAACTTTACCTGCAAAACTGCTAGTGGCAAAGTTGATATATTTGTATAAGTTTCTAAAAAACGTTCAAAATCCTCGTTTATTAAATTGACAATTTTCAATGCTAACGCCATAGCCCGACCTACTAAACGTCCTACAAGAAATTTCACCTGAAAAAAAAGTACAAAAATACAACAATCCGAAACCGCAACTAACGTCAGCCGAACGGACGTCGCCGTGAGCGTCCCATACATCACGTCGAAGAAATTTTTTTTTCCATTTCAACCGATATTTCGCCCAGAGCACATCTCCTCGAGCTTCGAACGCGCTGCATGTAATGCGCGTAAACGTACTGTACACATAACACACACACATAACAACACAAAACAGCTCGCAGCTCGTGTAATACGCAGCGTTTCGTATTTGTTTACGGATTGTGTAAGATATACGCAATGCTAGATGGTTGTGCCGAAGCGTCGAAGGCCACGCCGTGGACGTCGGCTGCGTCGCCCGAATGATCCCACTATAAGTATGCAGTAGTATAATAGCTGACGCACACGCACCTATGTAACACATGTGCATCAGAGATTCGCGTCACGTGCAAAGAGTGACGATCTTTGTTGCGTACGCCGCGTATTATGCCATTATCCCATACGGTTAAAAAAGTTCGATCGGGTCGATGAGCTATATTATAATGTAGACCTCGCCGCGTATCAAAATGCGAGAAAAGAGTCAGCTTGACTTTTCTTCGAATCGCTGCTGCCAGCGAAACCAATAATATATACGTATTATATACTTACGCGGTTGAGATATTTTCATCGCTTATATTGCGCGAATCGACGTTCGAACTTACCCGTATACCTCACTTGGTATATGAACGTTATCGTATATGGGGAGGGAAGTGGAAAATTATGTCATGTATAGCGTGTGTGTGCGTGTTTGCGTTGCGGCTTACCTGTAACAGAGAAAAAAGGATACGGTTATTTTTTAATTGCCGTTTAGATATATAGTTATGTTGTATTAAATATAAAATAAATAAATAAAAAATAATCTTTGAGTACAATCTCATCTTTCTCTCTCTTTCCTCGAGCAAAAATCGATAAATCCTGTCTCGGTCGCGGCGCGAGCCAACGCTGAGATCTCTCTTTCTTTTGCTCATATATATACTCGCGCGAGTGTGCGTAGAAGCGACTTTACGGATGAAATGCAATTAATTGCGATATTAGCCGGTAAAAGCGAAATATTTATACGAGCGTCACACTCGTGAAGCAGCTCGCGCGGCTCATGCACATCCGTGCACGACGAGTGCGCGACTATGTAGCGAATAAATGCAAATAAACTCGCGCAACAGCAGCTCGCAGTACACTCGAGCGAGTCCGCGACAACTGCGGACCAAATACATACACGTTTTTGTACCTGTGTATATCGCGATTATAAATTGTCGACTCTCGGATCGAAACTCTCGACGGCAGGTGTGTTAACGAGAGGATAAGGACTTCGATACATACGCAAAATTGGATCAGCGAATAAATATTTTCGATGCAGTCATCTTATCTTGCGTGTATTTTTGTCATTTGAATCGACTCATTAAATGCGCTACTGGTATGTATGTACGCCAGAGCAATAATCGACATGCATACTATAAGTTAATTTCGAAATCAGTGTCAATATCTGCGTGCGCGAGCTCACGAGCAAGCGTTTGAGAAGAGACAAAAACACACACGCGTACACCACTATACTCGCGCACATTCCAAAATTGGTCAGGTGCAGCAGCAGCAGTAGCATCGCAGCTCTCGAGCATTCTCTCTCTCTCTCTCTATCTTTCTCGCACTCGGTCGCATAGAGAGATGGTGCCAGGTATAGATATACATCTCGCACACATTCGAAGGCACGAAAACGAAGAGCTGCTGCTGCTGCTGCTGCCGCCCCGAAAATATCCATGCAGGCAGATAGACAAGTCGGTAGTAGAGCTGTATATGTATACGTGCACTACTGCTGTCGCTGCTGCTGCTGCACTCGCTGCAGGTATGTCGAAAGCTCCTCTGGCATATGAAATTCTGGCATCGCGCCCGATATATATATATATGCGCAGCTCTACGGCAGCAGCATAGAAAGCCAGCACGAACAAACGACTGAGAGATAGAGAGAGAGAGAGAGAGAGCCGAGAGCGAAAAGAGAGCCTGCACGAGGCCGGGTCAGTGTAGCTGAAAAAGTCCGCACGCTACCTATATTATATATTGCAGCGAGTACGAAGCTGCAGGTATATAGAGAGAGTTAGAGTCAAAAAAATCGAGTGATCGCATGGGAGAGTATTTCGACGGACGTATGCAAGCTCATTTATTATGAATGGCTAAAATTAATTATACCAACTGCCGCCATCCCCATCCGCCACGCGCACCCGATGCCAACGACTAAAGAGAGAGAGAGACGATGATGATTTTTTACGGCGCTTTCGACAAGCTCGATAAGTTGGAAAATTAGTCGGACTTTCGAGCGAGAGACGGGGAATAGTTAAAAAAAAAAAAAAAAAAGGAGGTACGCATTGTGGCCGTTCCGTTCCGCCACTCAACAGGGCACGTACACAGCACGGCGCGCACAGACGACCAGACGCGACGCTTCAACTCAATTATCTCGTTCTTAATGAGTCTACTTAAGCTGCTTCCCCTGTACACTCGAGAGAGCTTGAAAAGCTTCGCTCCTCTCTCTCTCTCTTGCTACGCGAAAATCCATAAATACCATTGCCAAAATTTGTGTGCACTTATGCGCCGTGTCATTCTCTTGCTCTCTCGTTCTCTCTCTCTCTCTCTCTTGTGTGTGTGTGTGTGCGTGTAGACGTCGTAAAACTCCATTATAACTTACGCATCATCACCTCCGCTTGCCAGCCACCACCGCCGCAGCCGCGTGGTGGTGGGCCTCTGATATACATTATTGCAGTAGTATATACGTGTGTGGCAAGCAAGCCCGAGAGAGCAGGTAAACGCAGAAACCATTACGAGCTTTAAACTAGAAAACTACGAGTATTAAATCATTAGGATTGCTGCTGCAAGTCCGCTTCTTCGTCTCTCTTTCTCTACTGCAATTCTCTCGCTCTTCCTCTCGAGGTTGGCACAAAATAGTTCAGCTCGAGCGCGTGTATGTATGAACGTGTATGTGTGTATTATGACGAATGGGGTAGTTTTAACGCTCGATAAAGGAAGTGACGAGCTGCAGGCAGATGCGCGCTCTAGTTCAGCCATGCAGAAGCAGCAGCAGTAGAGTACAGCAGCATGAGCCACCCAATACTGCTGCAGAGCGTGTGTGACATTGTGCTGTACCAAGCGAGAGAAATTCACGAAATTTATACGCGTACTTCGCCCGAGAATTTGATTAACCTTCTCGCACTCTCGAGTTTGGAAACGCGTAGTAAAGTTGATGCTACTGCTGCTGCTGCTGCTGCTGTTGCTGCTGGAGTGGGCGATTGGGGAGGGTAGCACTTTGTAATTGCGATTTATTATATATGTAAAAGAAGAGAGAGAGAAAAAAGTGAGAGCTGAATTCTATATACTCTTGTGCAGCGTTTTAATTCGATTGCCGCACAGAGAGCTCAACGAGTAATTTGAAAATATATATATGTGCAACCTCGGTTGGCTCGGTATAACCAGATTCGTTTCCGCTCGCGTATGTATACCGTTGAAAAAAAACCTTAAATTTCATGCGGACTTAAATGTAAAATCAGACGTTAAAAATTAAGCATAATTAATACTGACTTTTATTTAAGGCACTTTTACATGAGATTTTTTGAAAATTAATGTATCAGTGCTGATTTATTATGATTGTTTTTTTTTCCATTAACTATACATTGTAAAGTTAAAAATTTTTTATGCAAAAATAAACAAATAAAGCTCAATTCCAAACCCAAATATAAAGAGTTTTGACCAAAGTTGCTCGAAAAATTCAATGAAATTCCACCATCATTAAAGCCAACATTCGCCTCTAGGTGGCGACGTACCTTTATCTGTAAAAATGCAAGTAGCAATGTAAAAGTAATTGTATGAATACGGTTTTGACCAAAACTATTTTTGAGCTTCGTTTTTTTCGTGGGATAATTCTCCGATAACTCGCGATAATTTTCCAATACACATAAGTACACGATCGTGTTAATTTGGCCAAACTAAAAGAGAAGAAAGTGACTCGAGTGTTTGTTCGAGTTTGATTCAGATAATGCTACAGCACAGAGTCGAGTAGTGCTCGTGGCGAAGACGATGAAAAAAAAAATTAATAACGTCGCGAGAGATTTTTTTCCAACGCGTGTGTTTAGCCATAGCGTACAGTAGCGCAGGCAGCAACATATTCTTCGTTGAGTAAGCGATATCACAAACGTGTATTTTCTAAGGACGTAATAATTTGCCTCGGCCGCTAACTAGGAGTCGCAAGAAAGAGAGATAGATAGAGAGAGAGAAAAAAAATCATCGTGTATACAACATCGGAAAATACATCGAAAATTACCGGTCACGATCCGCGACTACGACGACAACGACGACGGCCAACGATATAATTATCATTCAGCGCGACAGATTAAAATACATGACGGAGGATGTGAGAGGCTATGTGGATGGAGAAAAAAAATTTTTAGCAAATTGTTGTTTTTCCTTTGCACACACAAGCCGGGTGCGCGACACAAGTCTGCCACACGAAGAGGAAATTCTTGTGATTATTATTAAACAAGTGGGAAGTCTTATACACATTTACCAGTTACTTTATGCCGGTATACAAGATTGCGAGAGAGAGAGATTATAGAAAAAAAAACTAGGAGTGAATTAAACGAAATATAGTGAAAAATTAATAAATGATATGCAAACTGCGAGTTATATACTTTTTAATCAGCGCAAAGTGATTGCGCCAAATTACACACACAGACACACACGTGTATACTTGCATATATCGTACATGATACCGGCATATATTACAACGTCGTACGGAAAACGAACATTACTCAAATAGCTTCATGCGTATACCAAGATACAAAGTTTCAGCCTTCTCTCTCTGCGCGCACGTGTGTATGTAGCAGCAGTTATACATTTTATTATACGCGGGTAATAACGAGCCTGAATATTCCTCCGGGCTTGATTAATACGTTTTTATAAATGAGAATCCTTCGCTGCTCTTCGAAGCTTCGTTTTAATATGCGTATACGGGAGAGGCGATCATTATACGGCGTCATCGCTTATGGGTTATAAATTACACCATAATCTCAGCCCTGGAGCTGTGTCTCGTGTCACTGGGCAAAATTACTAATGATAAAAATAAAAAAAAACGTATAAAAGTTCGATTTTCGCTCTCGCATTTCGCCACATAAATGTGTGTATCTATGCGGCAATACAGCAACGGCACACGCGGGTCAACGCGGTTATCGCAACTGAACTTCACTCTTATATACTATAAAATATATGGTGTAACGTGGCAGTGACGGCGGCGGCGGCTAAGTTGATACGCGCAGGAAGAAGAAGAAAAAAAATGATAACAATAATAGTTAGTAGTTTGAGCGATCGTATGCTATATATGCATATACGTATATCTCGAAAGTTTTGACTTTGCATCTAAATTACCATCTACTCCGGGCTTTGTTGCCAATGCAGATATGTATGTGTGCATCGGATCGATATGCATGTATGTATACGGGCATGTCGAGGCGTCAGTTGGGCAAGGTCGAGGTGCTGCTGCCTAGGAAATTTCGCGATATGTATACTGTATGTATTATTAATATTTTCGAGACACGCGCGAGAGTCGAGTCGAAGCTCGCCCGGGGGGGAATCGAAAGTTTTGATTAGAGCTAAATTTTTTATATAGGTCCGGAGTAGAGTCCGTGCGACACGACACGGAGACTTCTCGAGGAGAGGGTCTGCTGCTGCTGCTGCGTGACGTTTGTACTATATACGTGTGTATGTGTGATTACGACAAGCCAACGAAGACGACGAGGCGATAATCGCGCTAAACGACACACTTGTTATTAGTATCGGTCAACGAAACTCATCATTGCTGTAGTCGTCGTCGTCTCGTGGCGAAATATTTCTGCACACGAAAAATTCGGAGCTCGGAGTAAAAGAAGAAATTCGGCGTTGTTTTTTTTTCTGGCGCTACGTATACAGAAAGTGTTTAGTGGGAATTTTGCAGGAGGAAACTTTAGTGAAAGATATCTCTCTCTCTCGAGAACGTAAAAATAATATAAAAGTATAGATAAAAACACGTGTCGCGCGTTGAAAAAAGAAAGAAGTGAATATCGATAAATTATAATCGGAGGAGGCCTATTGAAAAATATATGTATTGACATTATCGAAATATCTCGCGCGCGCGGGTTTATTTTTTTTTCAAGTATTTAATCTGCTCTAGAATTTTATTGCCAAATCGGTTGATATACACACTTTCGATGTGTACCCCGGGCAAGGCAAAGCGAAACTAATTATCGCATTCGCGAAATGTGCGCGCTACATGATATTATTAAATAAGCTTAGAAATTTTCCTGCCGCAATGTGCAGCCGCCACCTTTTTATCTATTTGGAAATTCTCGCAACGCGTTTGTATATGGTTTGTGAAAGAACCAGTAAACGCGAAGTGCGGGAAAAAAAACAAATCAACGCACTTCGAGTCTATGTGCCGTATAGTAGTAGAGAGGTCGCAATTGCATGAAAATTTATGATGCCCCATTCGAATGTAGAGTTCTCGGCGGCTCTTCTCTTCGAGGTTTATTAGCATTGTTTGTAGTACTTAACGGTTTTGACCTCATCGAAATCCAAACGCCGCGTATCGTGTACATGGGAGTATAGACAAAACAAAAAAAAAAAGAATAAGAAAGAAAAGTCGATTCGAGTCTTGGAGCGTCGTCGTCGTTTGAAAATTTGCATTTATACCAATATACGCGTAGCAATGTTATGACATTCGAGTTTTTCGAGAGCGAGCAGTTTTTTTTCTCTCTTTCTCATTTTGTAATCGCACCGCACCGCAGTGCCGACGATCGATGAATTAGCATAAGCGAATGAGTCTTTCAAATGGGTATATTCTAATTCAATACAAAGTTCGTTAAACCAAGTTATTTTTTTTGGAAAAAAGTTTCTCTGTATACCCGTGTCTTTTTTTTTTGTGAAAAAAAATATATTATACGTATCGCGGTGGCGACCACATGAAAAATGTGAAAGAGACGTTGACTCGACTATTGAATAGATTCTCTCTCTCTTTTTTTTCTCTCTACTCGTGATCGATTCGCACTGTGCAGCTCGCTCTCGCCCTTTCGCCGCGCGTATATAAATCGAGTCAGCCCCGAAGCCCAGGGGAAGGTTTCACCGCCACCTTTTCACGGAAAATCAACAAAAAAAAAATCGCAAAAGATATTTCAGGGATTTTACAGATTCAATTTTCACCGAGGCTCGAGAAAATTTTTTCTTTCCCAATGAAGGAAAAAGAAATATGCCGCATGCTGCTGCACCCCCGCCGCTACTCGGGCATGCGAGTCATGCCGCAGTTGCTCTTTTTTCGCGCGCAATCTTGCGCGTTTGCGCACGCACGGGAAAAAACGTCATTATGTGCCGCGTAATTAAACAAATGAATGGAAAATGCAATGAGTTATAAGCACGCGCGATGATGATTAAACGAGTGCGCGGTATCTCGCGTACGAAGTGCGAGCGAAGACGGAGCGAGGGTGCCTCCATGTTGATACAATGTTATGTTCCATTTGACGACTTTCTATAATAAAAATAAGCAAATATGAATAATTTCGAGCTGCAAAGCTGTGACTTGTACAATTACTTTGACTTTGGCACTTGAAGATTTACGGATCTAAAGGTACTCTCCATCTGGCGGTAGAGACTGGCTTCAATTATGATTGAATTTTCGTGAAAGACGCGTGACACGAAGTTATCAAAATACGTCGTTTTTCATCTATGCATGCGGCGTTATCGATTTTCTAAACACATCAAAACTAAGAAGAAGAAAAATACAACAATTATTCATCTTGATTGACGATCCGCCCGCCGGGTAATGAAAATTGAAAATAGAGACGAAAACATTATGTCCGAGCGAGAGATAATTTGGCAAGATTTCTTCTTACTCAACGACGCGGCCAGCAGACGTCTATATAGAAACGTGAAAATATTTAAAAGCCTCGCCAATAATATATATAACTTTCTGCTCTCTTCTCTTGGGACGACGACGCGATGATAAAATTTTATGGTCCAATAAGACAGAAAATAACAAAACACAAAACTCTGTGTGATCTCGCGCGCGCGCGCGACAACGTCATACGCGCGCACACAGTGCGTAGTCATAGTAGTATTATTCACGCGGAGTCGAGTTCATTGATTTTTATCTAAAAATAATTTACACGGACACAAAGACAAAATATTCATATCTTATTTCACTAATTTTTGACTGGCAGCAAAAATGAAGTGTCATTTAAATGTGAAAAATCTGACTCACGGGGGAGCTTTAAAAATTGAATGCCGTATAAAAGGTTTTTAAGCGGATATCGAGCATGACGAAACGACGACGACTACGGTATTGGTGGTGGTGGTGGTGGTAGGCGTCGGCGATGCAAAGTAACAAAACCGGTAAGCGTGTATACGCACTACAGCACTACCACCGCGACCTTGACTGTCAACGAAATGAGTCGGACCGATAAATACACATCATCCGTATATAATATAGCTCATTCGAGCCCCTCCGAGAAGTTCGTTCCGAAGATTTATATCAAAAATTTGTTTACGACCAATCTATCTCGGCTTATGAAAATCATTTCGACGTACGCCGCGTTTATCATTTTACATATACAGGTACCTAAAAGTTATATAGCGTATATATAACCGAAGGTACATGTTTCTTGGGCGGTGGAAAACATTGGCTGCGCACTACTTGTAAGAATCGCGACGCGGAAAAAAACATCGTATACGTTATGCCCAATGTCACGGCGCGCGAGATCGACCGTAATTGGCCGCGAGATGTCGGGGGATCGCGATAAGCGAAAAAATTTCATTATGAGAAAATTACAAAGTACGTATACAACATCGAAGTCGTCGTCGTGTACTTTGCAATACGTGTAACACACTTTTTTCTGTGTGTACCTTTTTTTAATATTAAAACATAACGTACGTATATACGGCGATACGGACAACTTTTATATGTGCAAAAAAGGCCGGGGCCACGCGAGTCGCGCGCGAAATCGTAAAAATGTTTCGCATACATATGCGCTGCCTGCCGCCACCCTCGTAAATTCCAATATGTATTAAAGGAGTCAGGTACGTGTATCACTCTCCTCTCCGTCGTGAGCGCAAGAATCATCGTATAAAGAAAACTTTCGCTGCGAATTTTTACGGCTCGCTGCAGCGCAGTAAAAGCTGCGACGACGAAGCTGTGTACATAAAAATATAATTGGCAATTAGAGATGCAAAAGTATGCATTTTGTGCAACGTAGTATTCGGTATGGAACTGTATAAATTGTTTTTTTTTTTGTTTTTTTTTTTTTTATTATTAATTCTAAGTCGCCTTTTTCAATTATAAACTGCACACTGGATATTGAACGTATCGCGCAGGTCGATTATTAACCGCCGAAGAACGATGGAGAGTGAAAAAAAACCAGAGTATATAGGTAATATTAATCAATCAGTAATTTTGCCTTCTTATGCACACATATCGCGAGGCAGCAAGTGATATTTAACGGTTACGTGATTGTCTCTCTGCGCGCGCTCGCGCCACGACCAATTGAGCCTACAGCTAGCCTCTGCAGCTAGCTAATGGTAATATATAGTAGTGGCGATTTTGAAAGCGATAACTCGATGGTTCGCGAGCAGCAGCAGTTCAGTGCTTGGCATCAATTATTATTGCCGCGCGCAGCTAGTCTTTCGCGCGGACTTTAATTTACACCAAAGTCTCCGCCACCGCCCAGTCCGTATGACAAGGCCGACGAGATATTTATTCTCTTTTTTTTTTGTTGATTTTTTTTTTTTTTTACGTACCACCTCACTTTTCCAACAATTGAGCCATTTTGCATGACTCCGTGAGCCGACGCCCTCTAGCGAGGGCGATCTCGAACATCCTGTTCATTGGTATTATTATCTTTGAATTAAAATATTTAACTTATTATTTGGCGTAGTATATTTCAAAGGTAGAAAATTTAAATTAATTATTGAAATTACGTATAAATGCATGGGCACGAATTTCACATAGTTAAAAAATAATTGTTAACAGCATGCTATCCTTGGCAAAAATGAATAGTCAAAGAGACGTCCATATCCAATGGCCCTTTTATGAACGAAAAACTTTTTCGTTGGCCAAAGACTACCCAAAAACCATTGAACGTTTCTAACGAAGGTATCAATGAGTATTCAATGGAAATCCTGTCCTCGTCGTATACGCATTCGTTTTTATACGCGTTCTATACCACATAGAACACGAAATTGAATAAGATATCTGTGCTGGCGCACGAGGCGTTGCAAAAAGCACACAACTCAATGGTCTATACTTATGGGGATCGCCTGTGTGTGTGTGTGTTTGCGAAGACGCGTATAGATAAGTGTCAGAACGAGGATAAAGTCGTCTAGTTGAGCAAAAATCGTAGGCGACGAAAAGACACGTGGTCATTATTGGATTACAAGAAGAATCCAGTCGTCTCTCCGCGCGCGACCGAGTATATTATTAAAACGCGAAATAAACACACGCGATCGACGCATTTAAATCAAACTTTTCAAATTCCTCGCGTTATATAGATTCTTGCGACCAAATAACAATCAAAAAACAATGCGACGTAGAAAACGGATCGATCGTACAAAGTTGGTGTAATACAAACTCGTATTTATATTGTACGCTCCGTCGACGTCGAGCGCGATCAATGAGAGCCGAGAGATTTCTTGGGAAAGATAGATCTGTATACGTCGAGTCCCGACGACGTGACGGGCGAGCTTGAAAAGCACTGCGTATATAGCACTTCGAGTCGAATTAATTCGGAGCAGCAGCAGCGGCTCAACCGGCGTTTAATTGTTTCGCGCGAAAGACAGCCGATGCATCGCTGTAACAGCCCAGGATTCTTCGTCTCTCGATACATGATGCATCTTCATTCTGTCGATCGAGATCGTTTCTCGTTTATTATCGTTTTGGCATGTACATCGGGAAAAAGTCAAGCTTTTGACGAAATTTCGACAACTATTTGGACCGATACATAATACAAGGTATTTGTTATGGCTCCGCGCGATATCACCCGGGCGATGAAAGCACGTCTTTATACGTACTGCCACGCGCCACGCGAGAGCGAAGAGTTAATAATAAACTCGGTCTCTCTCTCTCTCTCTCTCGCAGTCGAAGAATATTTCGCAATACGTGAAATAGTACACGCGGTTTTACGATTTTGACAGACAGGTGAATTCCTACTTCTCTTTCTCGGTCTTTTTGCCGCGGCGCGAACTTTGTCAAAGTCGGCTTAGGGCATTAAACAAGCCGCGCGTTTTAATCGTCGTTGCGATTCCAGTTTTCTCTCTACGTATAGCAGCAGGTCCAGTACATTAGATGGCAAATTTATTAATTGGGTATAAGCAAGCTCGCTGCACTCCGCGTAGAGTAATTCGCTTCTCTTTTTTTTTCTTCTTCTTTACTTTTCACTCGCATGATATAGCTAGCCTGCGCGATGGTCGAATTAAATTATTCCAGCTCGCGACGTGTATTTTATATATGTTTATAAACAGGCGACGCTCGAGACGCACGTATGCAGCTAATATACACGTGTGTGCACTTACACGCACGTACAGACGCTGTATAGGCGAAAACGTGTGGCGATTAACGATAATGCGCGTAATGTCGCCGTACAGTCGCTGCGCCGCGCCGGCACAAAAATATGAATATTACTGCCTCGTCGTTAAAATTTAACGATTATAACTAAGTTGCGGAGGGTATACCCTCGCGCGGACGTGGACGCGCGTCCCGCGTCTCTTGCGGAGTCTGATGCAATATGCCATGGATGCGTGTGCATGCGCTGCTGCTGCACGAGAGGTTGAAACCGGTTCAGCTCGCATACAGCGCCAGGGATAAAAGTGTGCAAATCTCGAGTGTTTTTCAGAAGTACTACCCAGTTCGAATATACGTATATACAGGGATAAAATATTCCTTCCGTGACTTTCCGCCGGAGAGGTATATATATATAGGATGTCTGTAAATGAACGTGAGACTCGAGGAAGAATAAGAAGAAAAGAAAACAAAGTCGTATACGCGAACAGGTACTGCATTGCACACACCTGCGGATATTGACAAACACCGAGCTCGAGCTCGTATTAATACAAATATAAAATTATACGAAAATTTACAGCGATAAGACTGCATTGTATCCTTGATGCGAGAGCCCTGTGTGCCAATTATCGAGTCGAGCGCCACGTAAAATACAACAGATTGCAATCGGTCTAAGAAATAATCCATATATATTATCGTGTGCTAGGCAAAAAAGGCAAACACGATATATCCGTGAGGTCGAGCCAAAAATCTGGCTGCGGTTTTCGTTGTACTGCATATTACTTTATATAAATACGTGCACCCTCCCGCGTGACGGGACGATCCGACGTTGATACACCCCCGCGTCGATGTGCAGCAAGAAAAGGCCCTTCTCGGCGCGGGGTAGGATCGATATGCACCCGATGTATACCTTACCTATATTATGTGGATCGCACAAGTTTATAGACAGGTATAAGGTAGGCGAGCCCGCGCGTGCTAGTAAGTGGCCTGTGTGCCGCCGCCCGGCGTATATAGTATAGAGCTCTTGGTAACGTCGATACCGCCGCGCGCCGCGTGTATACGAGGCATTATAAAGGGCATGCGAGGCGAACATTTCGGAAGGGATGATGGGGATCAATTCGTGAGTACACACACACACACGGACATACACACACGGACGAGTGAATGAAACTTGTAACGACGCGTGTAAAAGCCGAGGAACTATAGTACTGCTGTACATCTATCGTGTGTAAGTTAGCGCAGCAGTATCATTACACGCTATCGGACGCGCGTATCGGCCATTACATACATATAATACGGTTTACTAAAGAGACGTCGATTTGCACATTGCGCGGAGTTATACAAATGTATTTGGATGAATTTTTCTTTCCAACCGAAGAGAAATATGACCTACTACAATCGTGGAACGCGATCACGATCGTTTAGGATTACAAATTTTTTCCTCATTTTTCTTTTTTGCAGTTCTCTCTCTCTCTCTCTCGAAATTATTCCAACCTCATAAAGATATAGTGCATATACATACGCGCGCGATCTAAACGATGATCTCGATCGCGAGGATCGTGATAATAATCGTTGCAGCGCGCGCCGCGGCTCATTTGCATCGTTTATGTACACATTACATTTACGCGCGGTGCATTGCCGCGAGACAAGCTCGAACTATATAATAATAAATCTTTTTTGTCCGAGTACGAAAAACAGGAAAAAATGCCGATATATAGAACGAACATAATGGAAGTAAATTAGAAGCCGATTCCGATCGAAACACACAACGAGTCGAGAGAAAAAATTTTAATGAAAAAAAGAGGAAAAAATCAAATAAAGGCTATATGTGCTATGCAAACACAACAGAGATATGTAAATGACATACACTGCTCTTTTGCCATAGTATATACACTCATTGCGCGCATTACAGAAACGTCGAAATGACGACGTTTGTAATGAGCTATGAGATATACGAAATCGCGCGCGGAAAACTCGTGATTTAAACACATGCACAGAGGCGCGTACATCTTGTTCGGATATCGTGTGTGCAGCAGTGCGACTCTTTTATCAATTTCAAATCGACGTGTATCTTTCGCGAGTGAGAGAGAAGTATATAAATACATGTAGTAACGTGCACACACACTCACACATACGCACGATCGGCATCTCGCGCAGCCATTCCTGGATCATTAATAGAGCAGAAAACGAGTTTTTCATTGCGCGCAGCTGCCACGCAGATTTTCCAGAACGATCTTTTTTCTTCACGAGCATGTGTGTGTGTGTCTGTGTGTGTGTATATATAAGTGAGGAGGCGATCACTGACATTAGCATTTGTAATTAACCATTGCATGTATCCATATATACCACGACTAACAACGATACGCGACGATTACACCCCGCTGCTGGTGGATAATCTCGAATGTATATGCGCGTGTATTATAAATAAATATAATCGAGCCGCGGTAGTAGCGATTGTTTGTTTCTCTCATCGACGACTACTGCCACTGATTCCATGGCGGCGACTACCAAAGAGGAGCAGAAAAACCAGAATGAATAATAATCGCGGCGGATACATGAGCAGCACTGCATGTATGCGTAGCATAACGTTGCAGTTTCGGGCGCAATCAATGCCTCCGCTGTTTATAAGATGATGCAGAATCAAGCGCATATTGAATCATGGCGCGTGTAATGCATATCGCATCTGCATGTATACACGCGGGAAAACGTGTCCCGTTAAAAATTTGTTTACCTCTCTTTTTCCCCTTTTTTACTTTTTTTTTTCGAGAAAACGAGATTTTACAAATGTATGTAATGCATTTATATATCTATGTCGCAGCTGCTGCTCGTGCTATACGTATGTATAGCCGCACGTCGCGCTCGGAACATATATAAATCTGCACTGCACCAGAAGAAGAGCGAGTGAGAGAGAGAGAGAGAGAGCACGATTCTAATCTGTCACGATCGCATATATATGCAGGTATTTAAGCGGCTTTTCGCGTAGGGAAAATTTTACGAATATTTTTTTTTGCTTCTTTTGTCCGGCGCACTACTACTACTAACGCGAGTTAAAATACGGCAGAGAGTCGCGAGTTAATTAAACGGTTGAATTATTCAATTTAGAGCAAAAACTGGCCGTGCGGCGGCAGAGAGTTTTGACGAAATTTCGAAATTACAGAACTCAAGCCGAGCTAGCCGAGTGAAATGAAATATTTTTTTCTTTTACTTTTTTTTAATAAAATAAAATGTCACGGCAGCCTCGCGAGTCAGAGATATACATAAAGCTGTATAGCGTATAGCAAAGATTTGCAGATAGTGCGCAATCGGGAAACCGTAATAGGAAATTCGAAACTCGACGTCTTGGCAAAACAAAATAAAAAGTCAAAGAAAAGAAAAACACCAAATCGATACACGTATAAAAAAAAGCTCTCTCTTTCGGTCTAGCACCACCACTGCTGCCGAAAAGAGATTGAATAGATGCGAGAGGCAATTATTTCCGGTATTTGTTCGGCTCTCCCGGCACAGCTCGTGACCTCTCTCTCGAGTTTTAAAAAATTAACTCAACTCGCGCGCGCGCGCAAAAGGTTTTAAAAGAGAAAAAAGAAGGCAGTAAAATAAACGAAGTCAAAGAATGCGAATTCATTCGAGCTAGTGCTCGACATTTATCAGATCGTATACGCGGCGCATGCACGCATTCGAGTCATTTAATAGCCGTTCAAAGAAACGCCACGGCTATATAACTCCTTTACAGTATTACAATAATAGATAAGAAATTGCCCCGTCTCTCTCTCTCTCTCTTGCTCTTTTGCGTACATATGAACACATGCACTCGCACATATGCCGACGAATATGCGTAAGCAGTACAGTGATAAAAATGAAAGGAGTAAAAAAAGAAGAGGAGAAGAAGAACAACGAAGACATGGCACTCGAACGAGGAGCGAGACGAGACGCCAGTCACTGTACTGCGTCGACACCACGATACATACGCACCAACACAATCACGCGTGTAATTTCGAGCTCTCTACGCGCGCGGAATCTGCTGCGCTTGTGCGGCCGATAAAGTGCACACAATTGCCGCACTAACGCACACGAATACACCCGTCGAGCGCGATAAGATGGAAGCTCTCGTCTGCGTAGAAGGGTCTTGTGTTTTCTAAGCGCGTCAGATCATCATCATCATCATTGTGGTACATATATTATAATAAAGTATAATAATGCCGACAGGGCGGAGGACGCGATTGTTCAGCTCCGAGCTCTATTATAATTATAATATCGTATTATGTTAACGAATTCGAGGCGAAACAAATGATTCAATGGGCCGTTGCGCGAAAAAAAGCCAAAGTAAAAATTGTGTCCAGCTCGTGCGGTGCGTGTTGGTGTTCCACGAAGGAAAATTAATCCGAGAGCCAGCCAGAGAGAGAGAGAGAGAGAGAGACAAAAGAAACCTGCGGGTGCGGGCGATGAAACGCGTTGCAGCCAGTAGTACAGCAGCTCCGACCTATTATAGTAGCACTAGCCGGCGCGACTCTATACCGCTCTCGCCCAGTAGAGGAGCTGCTTCCGAGAGCTAGCCGAGACGAGAAAGAAAAAGCAGCGAAAAAAAAAAGAAAAAAAGTTCAACGCGTATATATATACGTCGACGTTGAGCCAGAGTCAATCTACGCACGTGATACGGGGGCCGGTCGACGGCTATGTGCCTACTACTATACGATGCTCCGGGTATACGGTGGTGTAAGTGCGGTAGCGTTATTTTTACAAGTCTCGGACGCGCTAAGTCAGCAGAAAATAGCTACGCGCATCCCGACGAGCTGCTGCTGCTACTGCGTACAGCAGTGGTGGCGGTGGCGGCGCTTTAATAAAGAGCTTTTCTCGTTACCCAGCCTTTATACTGTATTGTATTGTATTGCATACGCATCGTGTATACGTCGGTTGCAGTGATAGAAAAATTATTCGCTATGATTTCCACAAGCTCGTACGTATCGCGATATATACACGTCACGATAGCATATAGCGACCGAAGTGCATCGCGTTGCTTACAATACGATACACGTTATATTTACCCCGATTGATAAATCTCTTCCCCGTCATAAGAAGACGAGCGCATACACGACGATGATATCTGCGTATCGCGAAACTAATCCCCTCGGTATATTTACGACGCTGTGCCATGCAGCAGCGGCACATATCGTGTGTGTGTGTGTGTGTGTGTATGTGCACAGATGCGTATTGTACTGCACGTCGTACTTTAATGCCTGTACAAATATCAATCCAATTATTACGCGGCATGCGAGATACGCGTTTCGAAGCTCGCCGAGAGATTTAATTTGATACTATTTAAGCACTCTGTCCGGTCACGAGGATTATTTTATCATCGGTGTATACGAAAATCCATCGGCAGCGCTATTGTTTCGTATTCGATCGGGTCTGCTGCGTGTCCTTTATACCAAAACTAATGATACATGCCCGCGTTCACTTTTGATCTACCGAGTCCGAGAATTAAGCCGATGCTGCTGCTGCATTTGTGCGACTGACACTACCTATTATATTATACTCTTACTACGTAGCGCCACCGTTCGGCTCGCGGATATATAACGAAGATAATGACGCGTGGCCCCGCGTGGAGATGCGTACATATACAAGTGCTGCGTCGGAGAGCACGTGTTCGTGCGAAAATTCCCGAATTTTATCCAAGTGAAACTTTTTCCGATTCATTTGATCGGACTAATTCGGGCATTCTCTGAATCAATTCAATCAAAATCGTATTGATCGATTCTTCCGCAACATTTAATTCTTTTCTTTCTTTTCCTTTTAAATGATGACTTGCGTTTATATATATATATTTTTTTTCACGCACGGACGCGTGCAAATCAAAGTTATACGTTCTTTTATAACCCAATTTTTGTACGCCACACACGCACGTGCAGCTAGCTACATAATATTGTGCAAAAACAAAAATTTCATTAATAATCCAAGAGAACGTTGTACACGTCGGTGCAAATATTTGCCTGTATATGAAGTTGAAATTCTGCGTTGCCGAGTTTACGACGTAGTAATACACGCCGTAGCCGGCCAATATCTAAGACAAACGTTGGCACGTTATCGCTAACCAAAAAAAAAAAAAGAAGACGTCGATTTTTTTTTACACGCGTGTATACATTTTTTCGCCAAGCCTCTCTCGTATCTGCCTGTGCTCTGCTTCGTGGTGCACCACCCCCTTTTACTCAAAAATTCTAAACTTATTTTTTTTTTTTGCTTCGCACAGGTTCGCGTTAAGGAAAAGATGCGTATATAAATAAAAAATATATAAACGTCAACTCTCTCTTGGCTCGACCACGTATATATTTGACCAAGTCGAGGGTCTCGTCTCGTTCGCACCGGTATTATCTCTGCCACGAGCTTTCGCAACGTGTGAATATTTAGGTATGAATATTACCTTTGCATTTCCGAGCGATCCCTGCATATTACACTTCCGTACGTGTATATTAAAATATACATGCATGTGTGTGTGTGTGTTTGTGTCTGTCTCGCGGGACTTCTTATAATATACATCTCTATCTCTCTCTCCCGCTCGTTTTTAAAAAGATAAGATAAAGCAGTTTAAAAGTGAGTAAGAGAGAGAAAGAATGCGTATATAAGCGCGGGCGATCGTGAACGAGAGAACGACGACTGCGAGAAGAAGAAAAAAATTCGACATCAAGGCTCACGAGTCGTATAAATGGTGGGCTATATACGCAGTTCCACACTAGTGCAGCAGCCTGCATGTCATGCGCGCGATATTTGCATCTCCGTTTTTTATTTAATTTTTTTTTTTTTTTGCTTGCCGTATCATTGTTGTAAAGAGACGATCGGGACTTGCGAGCTCGCAGGCAGAAAAAAAAGCATTCGAGTTGCAGCAGTTGGTCGCGCGCGAAAGCAAGAAAGAGATAGAGAGGGAGAAATAAAGACATCAAAAAGCACACACGAAGGAAATTTACGGGTACACGGTTTGATTGCTGCTGCACTGGCCTTCGAGGTGCGTATGTGAGAAGGTATATATCGATATGTACATAACACAAGTTTGATGTGTGTGCGTTGATCTCTGCTCTTGCGCTCGAGCTTCAAAAGATGAGGTGACGCTTCGAGAGAGAGAGTCAGAGAATGACAGAAGTAGAAGAAGACGAAGAAGAAGATGCGATTAAAAATAACAGGCCGACTGCAGCAGCAGCAGCAGCAGTCCATACGTATATATATATATCATGACAGTGCACAGCAGAGTGTGTGTATTAGAGCTTTGTGATCGGAGAGAACGAGAGCGACGACGACGAACGACGAGATGATTAAAACTATGCGAGCGATTGATTAGGCGGCGATCTTTCTTTTCCCCCTTTTCATTCTTTTCTTGTGTATATATATATGCAAAAGGCTCCCGGCGACCACGCTAAAGTTAAACGAACTGCGGCTCGCGAGGGAGTTCATCACATCTCGTTATTAAATACATTATTATATACCGGGCGAAATTAAAGTGCTCGTGAATTCGTAAGGTACGTTTACGCGCTCGTCATATCGCATTAATGAGCGAATTAAGAGACGACGCGCCGCATACGTCCCCAATGAAATTCCAAAAGTGATTTAAATTTTACGCGTAGTAAGACGAATGCGTTTAAATACGCCGATCGCTAAAAGAGATTGCATTTGACGAAATAAATAAAAGAAGAAAAGAGCTACGAGGAACTGACGGCAAACGAGAGGGATTAAGAACAGGATCAAGAGTTCGAGCAGTCCCCCTCGCAACGACTGCAGAATATATGCGTTTGATCATTTCGTTTGTATGCGCAACATTCGTTGGAGCGAGGTGTACGGGAGCAATGAAATAAAATGCCGCATTACTGCTGCCGGTGCATACAATAACGCAGCTATAATGCACCTGTAATACGAGGGTCTAGGTTCGGGGTGAAAATAGGCTATCCCGCTAAAAGAGATAGACTTTTACAGACGGCTTAATTCGATTAAGCCGTTCTCTGTCCGAGAGCTCTGAAATGCCAAATTATTATTAACGATAGACTCGCGAGCACATTAGTAATAGTAATAGTTGTTACGAGCCCTTGATCATACATCGTAAATATAAATGCGCATACATAGTTGCAGCAGTAGCAGCGCATCGTTCACGCTCGAGAGCACCTGCCGGCTGAGAAAATTAGATCTGGCGAATCGCAGTCGCTCTCCTGTCGAGCTCTGTATACGATATAGTTTTCGCCGCGCCTATAACACAATATCAGCCGCACACCTGCTCGTTAATATCGCCCACTGTCAAGATGCATTATGGTATCTTGTCACGGTAGTAATGCGTACCTTTTGTAGCTCCGCGCGCAAAATAATACGCGCGTGTACCGCAACTGTCTCTCTGGCACATGCGTACACGAGTGAAAAACCACGCTCGGTATCGGATACGGATTTTGCGCGTAGCCAGAGATTCTCCGCGTTTTCTTTCCACCCACGCGATATGTTGTATTAACCAGAAGCGAAATGCGAGACAACGCCGACGACCACGATGGGCTTCGGATGTACGAAAAAAAAAAGAGGAGCGCGCGAGAGAGAGAGAGAAAGTACCAACCCTTGGCCGCAACCAAAAGGATATACAATGTACTACGCCGTGTATTCGAGTTTGACGTTGTACCGTGCGTCGTCTTCGGTTACAAAACCTCGAAAGAGACAAATCGGGTGTACATAATATTGTAATTTTTTTCCTTCCTCCTCTTCTCCGCAACTTCAAACCATATATACAGAAGATATCGATGAAGACACTATGTAGAAAGCAGAAGAAGAAAAGAGAGAAGAGTTCGAGTCTCGAAGTAACGAGAGATAATGACAATTATATCGTTTCGAAATTTTGGAAAGATTAGAAAATATACATATCAGCTCGTTTTCTTCAATTTCTCCACTGCTCTTTACACGCCGGTTAAACTGTATACGGTCTCGATTATACACACTGCATTGTATATATGTATGTATCGTCGCCGTTGTCGTAAAGGCAATTGAGCAAATAGCCCGCGACTACACTTTTATGTATAAACACACGAAACTATTTTTCCTTTAAACGGCGCGTAAAGTGTGTATACGATATCGTATAGAATCGTACGATGATCGCGTCGACGGTATAAATACTGCCTCGTGTGCACACCTACACACACCCGATTGACAGAGTCGCGCCGTACGATCGTGAAAAATTGATTAGCACCCGCATTTGTACGGATCCACGTATACACGAAATTTAAGCACGATCATCGTCGCGACCCCCCGCGAGCGTCGAGCCAAATTCTGTTTTTTCTACTTAAAATCATTCGAAATTCGCCGACAGAACCCATTATATCGTCCATTCATATTAAAGGTCTGCGCTAAGCGTATACTTAAAAGCTCTAGTCACGATTAAAAAAAAAAAAAGAAAATAAAAGCTCGATAATCACAGGTCTGGGTGCTCCAACGAATTTAATAGTGCAGCTGTCTATCCGTCTCTCTCTTTCTAACGCGTTAAATTTTAAATAAAAGCTTCTACGCGAAGAGAGCTGCACCCCCCGCAGTCGCTGCTGCACACGAGCGCGCAAGCGTTGCTGCTGGCCGTTGTTGCTTAACTTTATATACACAACATATCGCGTGTGTGCATTATAAAAACTTCGAAGGTCACGAGCAGTTGGTTGCCATTGCGCGCGCCCAAAGCTCCCGAGCGAGCTGCTGCTGCTGCTGCTTCCCGGCCGCTTGCCTGCTTGCCTGCATGCGGTAGCTGCACACAATGTATTTGTGTGTGTGTGTGCGTGTGTATTATAATGTCTACGTTTGAGTGGCGGAGCAGCGGAAAAGCCTCGTATATAGAGGCGCGTGTTATAGAATAAAACGAATCGATGGATGCGAAAACGAGGCTCGTTACTATCGTTATTGTTATTGGACAGCCTTTAGCGAGCGCCCCTGCAGAGGAGTAATAATGTTAAAATCGATGACTTACCGATCAGTGGAAATATGCTCGGCGTATCGAGTAGCGATTTGAGACTGCTTTCCACGAGACTCGGCGACGTTCGGTCCTTCTCGCTCATTCTCAACATCGATGCGGCTCTCTTGCTCTTTCTTCTCGGGCGACAATGATAATAATCTTCCAGCGTGGAGGATCTGGCTGGTGGTTCTTTCAAGTCGATATTCTCTGTGATTTTTCCGGAATCGGAAAAGGTTGATTAACAGTATTCGATCGTAATTTTCGGCGTTCGAGTTCACTCTCACTTCACGCACAGCTCTCTGTCACTATGAAGCTCGCAAAATGAAGTTATTTATTTATTTGTAATATGTACACGACACGCACACCTCGTGGTCGGGTCGATCGCGAGAGAACACGAGGCAGAGACGAAGAAAAAAAACCAAAGAAAATTGCGAGTGAGAGAGAGAGCGAGAGATTCACAACGGCGGCGACACAGACGACGCAGACGACGACAGCAACAACGATGACGACCTCGTCACGAAACGATAATCACTCATCGTCGATTTTTTTCTTCTTCTTGACCGAAATGTACATGTGTATTGCGACGATCGCGTTGATTTTCCACTCGCTAATTTTTCTCTCTCGACTGCTACTCGCTCGCTTCGTCCCGTCTGCTCACTTTATGGCAATATTTTCCTTTCCTTTTCTTTTTTCTTTTGCACAATTCTCTGCAGCGGCGATTATAATAAATCTTTTTACCGGGATGATAAATTTGCCCGAGTGCAGTGCACGCGCGTGTCCAGCAGCAGCACGTACACGAGCCCAACTAAACTTATATTTTTCTTTTTTACGAGGGTCACTCCTCTCTCGTATCTTTGATTTTCCTTTCAAAGATCTTATAAGTACGCACTCTTCCTTCCTTTTATCTCTTTTTTTTTTTGTGGAAGAAGAGAGACAATTTTTTTTCAAAGCGTCCGATGACGTTCACGAATTTTTTTCTCTCTCTCTCTCTCTTCGCTCACTCTACACACTCTAACTCTTTTCTCGAGTCGTCGTCGACGATGATAAGCGCAGGCACCAGTCACATGTACATCTATCACGCACACACACTGATTATACACACTGACACTGCTACCTTTTTTCTGGAGCTTCGAAAGCCAGAAAAAAACCACCTCTACGCGTTGTATCGAGTGGTAGAGGATACGTCACGCGCGTACGGCAACACAAACACTATTTCGAGCCGCGAAGTAAAGACGAGGAGTCGCGCTAGCGGCACACGGGGATTATACAAATAGCGGACGACGACTCTCTTTATAATAATATATATGTGTGTGTGTTGAAGCGTGTGTTAGTGTGCGTTGATGTATACAATATCTACTACTATAGGCACGGGACACGCACACCACACAGGTGCACACACACCGATGTACACTGAAAGACTGAGCAGCGGTAGCAAACTCTAGCAGCCGCGACAGCAGCAGCAGACACACTCACGTGTGTCGAGGCGCGATATATACATATATAATACGATATATGTACGGATGTACGGACAGAGTAGATATAGAGATATGTGTTGGCTGCTTCTCGCGCGAGTTTTAGTATATGTATAGTAGTAGTAGACGACAGCAGCAGTAGCGGCGGCGGCGGCGATGAGCAGAAAAGAGCAGTACTGGTGTGTTCTTCGCTATACAGATATATAATATTTATTCGTAGCACAAGCACACTATAAAGCACTGAAGCACACGAGCAGCAGCAGCCGCCCCCAAAATTAAAAAAGATAAACTGACACTTGGAAGATTGTTGTGTTGCTATTATATAGCTTTATTATGTTATGCTATGCTAGCTCGCTTTCTGGGTGGGTGATGTCTCTATCTATGTGTTCGCGTATGTGTGTTTGCGTCTATTTCTTTTTTCTATACATATATTTATATATCATCTATTTTAATATGTCTATATAATTGCGAGAAAATAAGCGTATACGTCTATCTATATATAATATTGCACGACGACTCTCTCGTGTATGTGTCTCTCTCTCTCTGTCTATATCTTCTTCTCTGCGTGTCTGACGTTATTGCAATATATATATCTTCTGCTGTAATGTATTTCGATCGAAGCTAGGCTGCATAGAGTAAAGTGTGCAACGACGACGACGAACGACAAACGATGCAGAAGAAGGGCACTTGTCAATTAGAATATTATTATATTTTGTTGTTAATTTTTTTTTCTCTTCGTTCCTCTCTACCGTCACGGCACAACAGTTCGTTCCCCCCTCCTCTCCGTCACTCGATCTATCTTTTCTCGTTCGTTGCTATCTCTTGCTCTCTTTAAGCAATGTGCACTTTCGTGTGTGTATATACGACGACGAGGGAGACCTGCGTGTGCTCTCTGCCGTGGTCTCTCTTATTCTCTCTGTGCAGTTTGAGTCTGGGTGTCGTTGCGGGTAGTTTTGACACTAGCTCGCGCGCGGAGCTTTGTCGTTGGTGCATGTAATGCTCCGTCGAGTTGTGTGCGCGGCTCTATGTTCACACATGCACAGCAGGATGCCTTCGACGAAGCAATGCACCGACTCCGATTCAACAGAGATAATAACAATAACGATAATAATTAAATGTACAATAATAATAACAATAACAACAACAAGAACAACAACAACAACAACGGCACACAGAGAGCACACGGGGAACGTCAAAAGCGCGACTCCGGACTATCGTGCGTGTACATAGGTGTTTTTTTTTTCGCCTCTCTCTCTCTCTGTCGCACGGGTTCACACACACGCACACGATCTAGTATACGGTATATAGCTCGCGGGGGCCGAGCCGCGCCGAAACGTGCTTGTCTACTACTAGCGCGCTGTGTGTGCTGCTGCAGCTTTCGAGCTCTCGGCTGCTGCTGCTTCTGCTGCTGCGATGGGGGCTTATAATGTGTGCTGCTGCAAATGCCTTACACAGCTTAAACGCGCGTATGTATGTGTGTGAGTGTGCGCGCGCGTGCGACACCGCGAGCTTGTGTGCGAATCACACGGACGCAGAGCTATATGTGCGCGAATGTGTTCGTGCGGTGCTGCGCGGTGCGACTAGCGATCGTTTGCCCGCGTTCGCGCGCGTGTGTGAGTGAGTATAATACGTGTGCGCAGCACACAGAGAAACACACACATACGAAGGGAGATATAGAGGAGCGACTTCGAGAGAGTAGTAGACCAGGAGAGGTACGGAGGGGGGAGTGACACTCGTGACTGTCATGAGACTACGGACAGGCGCTCGGCTCGCATGCACACACACACACACACATTTGCGCACTCGCGTCATACTCGCGCCGCGAGGTGTAGTTTTGCAATTGAAGAGAGCACGTGCTGCTGCAATTTTACGTTCGCTCGTAGTAGAGGTATATACTCGAGTCTCGCGGCGCGATCGTCATTTTACCCATTTTATTAACGCGAATTCGTCTTCATTTAGAGGATCATCCGCTTGATCAATGTTTCCGTCGTCGTTGTAGACGAGTTCTGGAAGAAAAATAACCGGAGTCATCGCGATTTTTCCGGCTCTATCGTCGAGACACATCTCCTAGCGCCGAATCGTACCTATTATCCGTCTTATCGATCGCGTCCCGTCAATCAAGCTTCATTTTCGTCATGTAGCGAGTCTTGTATAGCAATAACTCTTCTAAATTTTTCAACGAATCGTTATGCCCTCCCTCCTCCTGCTCCTCCTCGCCGTGTGCGCGCATGCAGCAAATTTAGATGCAGCTCACAATGCAACGCGCGAATCGCTCGCGTGTGCAAGCTCCGCTGCTGCTGCTGCTGCTGCGCTAGTTGCAGGAGTTCGCGGAATGGCTTAGTGTACCTCGCTCATAGAGAGACTCGTCAGCGAGACGGTAAATTTACGCGTCTCGCTCGGGTGTGCTTTTTTAACCGCGCGACCCGAAATTGCAACCATGCTGTAAAATGTGTGCGCGGCATATGCGCGCGCGGCTACTCGCGTGAAAATCAATCTGGGGATGCGAGTGTGGGTAAGTGCAAGCATGTGTTTGAGAAAACACCAACAGCTCGGCTTTCGGTGTACGCGAGCTCGGCGAGCGCTGGAAAATTGTACCAGTGCCCCGTGGATCGAACGATTTATATTTAGTTGATTACGGCCCTTTCTGCTACTAGGCTAATTGGCCAACCTCACCGTTCTACCTAACGGTGGGTCTTGCGTGTATATGTAAGTGTGTGTGTTAGTGTATTAGCGTGTACCTATAGTCGATATGGTTGCGCCTCCCATACCACTGAGGTTACGCTTTGATAATGGTGTGACCCCCAACACCAGAGACCGCAGTTGAAGTGCACCGGCTTTTTTCCAAGGAAAATTTCCACGGATTACACCCACCGGTGCATACCCCGCAGAAAAAATCCTCGGGAAAAAACCAGCCCACCGCCGGGATTTGAACCCCCGACTTCTCGGTTGAGAAGCAAGAGCTCAAGCCCCACAGCCACCGCGGCCTCTGGATCGAACGATATCGAATAAAGCTGCTAGCGACATCTTCCTTGCTCGTTTCGAGGCTCGCCTTTAAAGAATTACTGGCTTACCCGCAAGAGCGACGCGAGGAAATAAGTGATGCAAGCCGATAAGTTAGAAAGCAATACCGATTGATAACTCTTAATCATGTTAACAATCATATGCTTTTTTGCTTCATAAAAATCGAGAGCTATACTGGAAAGTTACAAGTAGAAGATACATTGCACCTACTCGAAGAATATTATAATTCTATTGAAAATATTCTCTTTGAATAAAAATTCTACTGAAATGGTCACGCACAGACTTTCGATAATGCAAGGGATTCTGATTACAAGGGAGTATGGTCGAATAAGAAAAATAAACAAATTAGCTTTTTATGTATAGTGTGTCGGGATCCTTTTTGAATTTCGTTGGAGAGAAAAGTGTGGATGCCTGCACGAATGCGACGACTTTTATTGGGATTTTGCGACGCCTATGGTCATTTTTCAGTGCCTCCACTCATAGATGGAGTGTATTAGTGAACGAAGGAAATCTTTATTCATTTAATCTATGCAGCGATCAATTCTCAGCATCAATAGGCGAAAAAAAATATTTACAATATATTCAAATAAAAGATTTAATTATATTTTAATTTCATATATGAAAATGATTAATTTATAAAAAAAATGTAAAGGTTCTATCGATAGTTTTCGTGAATTTTCGTGATAATTTAAAATAATTTATAGTCTATAATCAGGATTATTAAATTATCATAATTTTACATTAAAAACCTTATTCATATCATTTGACATGATCGACAGCGAAAAAAAAATTATTTTATTAAAATTTTTATAAATTTCTTTTCATAATTTTGAATCGCACGCTTCCCGCGGCGGGTACCACTTTTGAGAGCACTGATGGGCAGCGGTGGCTTAACACACCACATGCTTGAAATTTTTAGTGAATAACTTGGACCGCGTGTATTTTACTTTCTAATATAGATTCTAATATAACGTATGTCTATAGCAGTCAGTACTCGTTACGAAGCCGAAGCGCAAGCATCGAGCAAAGATCGCTCCCATCGCGCAGCAAGTGTTTAAAAGCAAAAGATATTTTACATTATTAAAAGTGACCGTGCATTGTGCGCGACATGGCTCATATCAAAGAAATCTACTTGAGAGCATTGAAGAGATTACGAAGTGAGTGCGATTGGAATATCGAAAACCAACGACTCGAACTTCTTCGTGAACTCGTCGATTTATTCGGCGAATGGTACTGCCGACGTCCATATCCAAATCTTCTGGTCTTTCTCATCCCGATGAAATTGATTGGCTCATCTCGAAGGTTATAGAGAACTGGACGAAGCCACACTATGGAGAGAATAAACTACAAAACTTCATCAATTTTATTGTCAGTACCGGTTACGAAGACCCGCTCGTAGAAGACTGGGGGCCACCACGTACGTTGCTTCGCACTACACCGTTGCATCTTGCGCACAGACACAATTGCCTCTTCCTCAAAGATCAATTATTTCAAATTTACAACAAGTGTGACGTGAATTACACCGACGAATCGGGCCTCACCCACTTCCAAATTGCCTGCGAGTGGGGATTCACCGAGGTCGTGTCAAAATTTCTCGGATTACGTCACGATCCCAATTGCTTCGCGCTACACTCGGCGCTGGAAAGCGGCCACGCGTACATTGCCAAAATGCTGCTAAGAAGTGGCGCCGATCCAAACTTAGCCATCGAGGCGGACGGATCGACGCCTCTGCACGTCATCTGCCGGCGCGACTTTCGCGATTCTCAAGACCTGGTGAAGTTGTTCGTCGAGACCAGCGAGGACGAACTGAATCACGAGGTGCAGATAGACGCCCGGGATAAGTCGGGCAGGACACCGTTGCATTTGGCACTGGAGCGCGACCTTCAAGCGGTGGCCGAATCGCTGCTGAGGAACGGCGCCAGCCCGAATGCGGCCGACGCGGAAGGAATGACACCACTGCACATTTATTGCACGAGACGCGTCGACGAGTTTCGCTCGATGGAGGCATTTTTGGCCATCTACGACAAAATGTATGAGGATGTCCAGCTCGACGCGCGAAACAATCTGGGATACACACCGTTGCTCTTGGCTTTCGAGCGCAGGCACCACCAAGCGGCTCTAGTGCTGCTGAGGAGAGGCGCTGATCCGAACATAGCCAACGACGACGAAGTGACGCCGCTGCACTTAATGTGCGAAAAAGTCATCGGCGACGCGAGTTTGCGAATCGAACTCAGCCAACGTTACCCGTTACAGATCGACGCCCGGGACAAGTGGGGCAACACACCCCTGCACCGTGCCATTGAATCCGACAATATTCATCTGGCCGCATTTTTGCTGAAAAGAGGGGCCAGTCCGAATTCGGCCAACGACAAAGGAGTGACTCCCACGCACTTGGCTTGCGGGATCGACCGCGATGTGCTGGAGCTTTTTTTTAAAGTCAACGACGACGTCCAGAATGCGGTGCGGGTCGATGCTCGGGACAATAATGGCTCGACGCCACTTCAGTGGGCCGTGTCGAAGCTCGTGCCCGACGCGATCGATGTAATCTTGAGTCGCGGGGCTGACCTGTCTAGCTTCGTTTTTCCCGCTTTCGATCGTTTCGACGAGTGCCTCGAATCGCTGGACATGCATTATCGGACGAAATTGTCAGTAGCATCTGGCCTTGTAGCCGTCGTCGAACGCCTCGAGGAAAATGGATACGAGCTGGACCGCAGCGACGCCCTGACGATCATGAGATCATTCGCCAAGTACGAATTGTTAAAAAAAGAAGATTACTCGTCGTGCTATAAGGAGGAGCATTTCACCAAAAATATAACGATGAAATCGAATCTGTCGCTCTACGACCTGATTCAATTACCACCCAAACAGGCTGGAAAATTAATCACGCACGCGGACTGCATGAATTTCGCGCACTCCTGCCGATTGGAGGGGATGTCCGACGAATTTAGAGCGAGGTGTTACGCGCAACTGTGCGAGATAATTTCGAGAAAATTTTTCCTGGAGTGGGCTCTGGATCCTTTGGTAGAGCTGTTACACTATCGATTGCCGATTCTTTGCTGCGACATGATTGCGGATAAACTGAAGAACAAAGATTTGATGAATATTTGCTTCGCGGCTGAACTGCTCAGAGCTCGGAGAAATTGAGCTTTAAGCACTTTCAAATGTAACAAATTCGTATATTATTCAAATAAAAATATTTTACAAAAAATTTAATTCATTAATTTGCTTGCATTTATTTTTTTTATTTTTTTTTTGTACTTAATTTTCACATCTTGCAGCTATTCTGTAATGATGATAAAATAAAGGTACACGTGTCGCAATATTGAATTGAAGTATAAGGAAATCTACTTGATTTCATTTAATCGATATTTATAGTTTATTCGCGGGAACGAATTAACCGCGAATAGCGGGGTTTACCTGTATCAGTTTAAATGTAAATTGTTTAAACTTGAAAAGTTTATTTTTTTTATTTTAAACAATAATGTTTTTTATTTATGTAAGCGTAAATAAGTGTTAAAATTATTTTTTAAATTAAAGCGTTGCATAGAGCGATTTGAAAGCTACTACATAAGATAATGTGGACTTCAATACCTGAAGAGAAATTTTTTTTGTTATTTTTTATTCATGACACTTTTGAATATCATAAAGAAATAACCCATATGTAAACCAACACATTTTGTTCGTATACGTGGACATAATTTTATGAGTTATTTTGGCGATTGAAATTTTTTTAATACAAAGAAAATGAATATCTTACCGTACTGCAAGTTTCAAAGTTTAAATCGATGATTGTCCCAGCTCTTATTACAAAAATTTTCTGTGTCCTAAGTATAAGCAATACCATAAAAAGTCTCAATTTTGGTGGATATGCGTACCAATTGATGCTGCAACTACGCGAAAGTTTATTTATTAGTATGGGTTATTTTGCATAAATACGTATTCTAAATTTTTAACTAAATTGTTACCATTCAAGGTACATTGCATAGCTGGCATTGTACAGAACTTGACTTGGAGTACACATTGCTATCATTACTACTATGCCAGTGCAATATACGACTATCATTTTTGCAGCTACTGCTAAATCAGTATTAATTGATATTACTACCTAAATCATTGAGATAAATAAACTCGTTAATACTGAAGGTTTCACTGAAAAAAATCTTAGAGGCGATTCGAACAAAAGTGGACAACTGGATCAGAATAGTATATTTTGTAACAAGTGTGCGAAGCAGTTGACTCATCGAGGAGTTGTTTTCACCCGAGCGTAGTGTTACCGTTCCAATTAATTTACGTGAGCTCTCGTGTCTCGGAAGCCGCGCTACAGTGTCGTGATCGACTGCCATCTGTGAGCGTTGGTGGTCGATACTGATGTATCAATGGAACACGCGAGGTAAGATGGACAATTATGCTCGCTTGGCTACAGAGGCGCGAGAGAGCACAAATCGGAGTTCCGATCGGTTCTTGTTTGGTCGTGTTGCTAGGGAATGTTTTGTTTGTTTGTTCAGGTTTTTGCTCTACAGGTCACTCTCGTTTGTACCGGCTTGGGAAGCACATCTAATAAAATATTTTGAAATAACAGAAAACTTTGTGTCGCCTTATTAATTTTTCTTCTCGACTTCTACACGTAGCGAGGGTGCAAAGACTCCTGGATGAGTCAACTTCCTCGCGGACTAGTTGCAAACGATATTTTTTAACTCTGCTTGCGAGAAACTAGGGTTTTCTGACCTTAAAACGTCAGTCTCGCTACGCTCGGGTGAAAACAACTCCTGGATGAGTCAACTGCTTCGCGCACTTGTTACAAAATATACTATTATAGCACTGCGTGTCTTAAGTTCACATTTAAGGCACGCTTTTCGGTGGTATAAGTCGCACATTCTGGCACCGCGTCGCGCCTATCGCACTCGCTGCGCTCGTGCGCTAACCTCACTTCGCGCTACCAGAAAGTGCGACTCATGGCTCGGAAAAGGGGGCATAAATGTGAACTTTGCACAGTACTATAAAATGTTGTTCGATACTCGGGCCATAGGGGACACTTTTCGGCCCAGCTATTAGGACCCTCGCTGCGCTCGGGCCCTAAACTACGCCGTGCCAAAAAGTGTTACTTATGGCACTTGTATCGAAAATTACTAGTATAGCACTGCGTGGCAACAGTTTACATTTATTGCACGCCTTTCGGTGGCATAAGTAGCACATTCTGGCACCACTACGTTCGTATCACACTCGCATATGCTCGTGCGCTAACCTCACTTCGCATTACCAGAAATTGCGACTTATGGCTCGGAAAAGGGGGTATAAATGTGAACTTAGCACAGTGTTATAAAATGTTACGCGATACTCGTGCCAAAATGTGTTTCTTATGCCACTAGTATCGTAAAGTACTATTTGCTGCCACAGCAAAAAATTTAGCAAAATTTAGCATTAACATAAAGCCCAATATTTACCGAAGTACCGCTTATAACGAGGATAAATGATGTTCCAAGCATCGTTCCAAATATCACTGAATTAGAAATGCTCTGTTGTATTTTGTAAAGCCTGTAAACCAGATGTAATATGTATTTTTTTCATTACAACTGAGGATATCTCAAAGCCAAAGTAAACATTTAATATTTATTAAATATTTATTACATGTCAAATAAAGTATTTGACATCCAAGAGAACGAATAGTTCTTTTTAAAAAAAAGTCCGCTCATGCTTCAAAAGACGGAAAGAAATAAATTTGAAAAACTGGGCATAATAATCTAAGATAAATTTTTCCAAAAATCTAATTAAAGTTCAATTTTCCATTTTTTTACATGACTTTTCAGTAACTTAAAAAATACTTACTCGATACAACTGTAGTGCTTTTTAATAAGTTGTTTCAATCTTTTGACAAGGAAATTATCAGCCTTTTCCTTATTGTCATGAAATTGACAGTACCGACCATCAGTTTCTTTTAAATAGTATCTATTAAACCAAAATAAAATATGTTTAATAAAACCAGTATAAAAACATACTTTAATGAGATTTTCACTCTCACATACTGCAAATAATTCAATTGGCCGATGATGAATCCAATGCTTGAGCATTGAAAACTATTCAGCGATACAACAATGCAACAAAAGTGACTTATAATCAATAGATGTATTGCATAAATAGAATAAAAGTATTTATCAGCAGAATTTATAATATGAAAATTACAAAGAAGTGGCAAAGCCTTCTGTAGTGTTTGGTTTCCTGGTAGTATCCATGAGCTGATGAGTGGAACGAATAATGGGGCTGTTCCGAAACCCATAATGATTGGTATGCATATAACTAAGCCAAAAATGTAATATAGCTTACGTTTAATTTAAATATTTAAGACAAAAAAAATATTAACTTGTTAGGATAGAATTGTAGTAGATCGCTTTCCCAAGCATATTTTCAATCCTTTTTCGTCCAACTGAATTATTGCTTTCATGAATATTTGACATTATATTTAAAGATGTGAAGATCTAAAACATACAAATTACCAGAGAGTAATTACTGTAAAATCTTATTTATAAATCATTAATAATAAAAATAAACCTTTTTGAAATACGTAGATATCAATGCATAAGCATATAATATCATGCTTATGGCTACTATTTGAAATAAACTTTCAGCAGTGCTAGCATCCGTTCCTTTTTCGTTCGTATTTTCGATTAACTTTGCAATCTGAGTAATAAACGAATAAAAAAAAACAAAATTCAAAAAATAATTGGCGTTATGGTAATGACGCCTACCATAGCAAGACATACAGCTGCGTAATATAGCACTATGAATGATTTGCCTATGAAGGCAAAATTTACATTTTGAAACGGGTACAAAAAACAGATTTTCATTACTATTACTTGAAACGAAGCCTTAGAGTTGAGAAATTCATCGTACCATTTGGAATTTGTTTGAAGTTCAACTTGAATAGACATATTCGAAATGAGCAATGAATCTAAAAAAGCCATGTCTAGAACTAAGTTATTTTGCCAGCACAGCGTGTTTCTTCTACAAATGTATTATTCATTCGACGCTATAAGTCGGAGGAATCATTTTAAATAAATAATGTTCCCAACTGTTTTATTTTTTTATTACACTTTTTACACTTCTTTAAGCTACTACTACACTTTTTGATTTTGAAATAAAACGATTTTTTTACATTTTCAAACTGCTTTGAAAACGTGATTTTAATAAACTCTTTATAATTATAGGGGTAACCATCAGTCGTTCGCTTTGTTACTCACCCACTCAAATCGAATAAATTACTTAATTCAAACTTTCAAAATTTTACTCAATAAATGTTTAATTGAATACAACTTTGAATCAAATAACATTTTTAAGCGAGTAACAAACTATAACACTCATGATCATTAGGAATTTATCAAAAGAAAAATACGTTAAAACATATAGGAGGAAAACGCAAAAAAAAATATGGTACTAATACTTTTATCCATATACTGTACGGGATCTTTTGTAAAATATTTATAGCATAGTTATCTGTTATTTACAATTACTAAATACTTATATTAGTCATTTATTAATAAACATTACTGACGATATTTGTTGCAAAGCCCGCCGTCGACGTTCTCGGCCGAAATCAAAAATAAAAATGAAACCTATCGTTGAAGAATTTTTAACTTGATAACCATCACCTTTACGAAAAAAAATTATAGAACAAAAAGGGTTTAGAATTGATCAAAGAACACGCCTGAATTTTTTCAGAATTTTTCGGAATGATTTTTGGATTTTTGGAAAAATGGTGTTATCCAGAAATCCAAAAACCGCTGTATGTTCTTTGATCAATTCTAAACACTTTTTATTCTACAACTTTTTCTTGTAAAGTTGATGGTTATCGAGTTAAAAATTGTCGAAATCATTTTATGACATACAGGTCGTCGGGAGTCAAATTTATGATCGCTATTTTGAATTTCGTAATTATAACTATTTTACAATAAAGTATACGAGCCATTGACCATTGAAATTTTAAAAAATAATCGTAATCGTAATTTTTTGAATTAAAAAAAAAGTTCGATTATGTGTACAAATATTGGACACATTTTACTTTTGTACAGAAATACCCGTGTACAAGTTTCATGTGAACGAATGATACCTTGCCGAAAAGTACATTAAATTTTACGTGAGAAATGATGTCTGTAAAGTTTTTTAAACAATTTTTAGTCGGTGTAATTCATCGCTATAAATGTTGTCCAAAAATGGTCATTTCAGGCGTTAAAGGGTTAAATAAATATAATGTTCCCAATTGTTTTCTTTTTTTATTACAGCTTTTACACTAATTTAAGCTACTGATATACACTCTTTGATTTAAAAAAAAATCGATTTTTTTACATTTTAAACCACTTTGAAAACTTTAAACGTATTTTTCTGTTAATATTGAATGTATAAATGTGAGGATATTTACTTTATTTCATTTGTTCTGGTTTAATAATGATAAAACAAAGGCACAGGCGTCGTAATATTGAATGTAAGAATAAGGAAATGTACTGAATTTCATAGGTTTTTTTTATGATAATAAAACAAAGACACCCGCGTCGTGATATTAAATAGAAGCATATAAGGTAAACCACCCAATACTGGGACAATGCAAAAATCCGTCGTATAGTGGGACACCTGCGATTTTCAGTAGTTTCTTCAATGAAAATTTATAAAAACAACGATAAATCATATGAATTATCATTCATTTGAATCTCTAATATG
Source organism: Trichogramma pretiosum (assembly GCF_000599845.2). NCBI lineage: Eukaryota > Metazoa > Arthropoda > Insecta > Hymenoptera > Trichogrammatidae > Trichogramma > Trichogramma pretiosum. The sequence continues at coordinate 257 of NW_019641619.1, read as the reverse complement.
CATATCTCAAACGCTTTTTTTATTTGCGCTTACTCAAAAAATATGAAAATTCAATGAGTAACGACGAAGTTGATGGGAAGAAATTTCGGTGCGAAATCGTACTTCTGAGTGGAAAAGTACCCACACAATTTTTGTAAATTGAAGATAAAAGTCAAATATAAAGTAGGTAATGTTAAGTTTTATATTCTATATTTTGACTTCCCGGAACATAACACGACTGTACTGTTATTTTTACAAATAATAGTATATTTTTTTTA